>NC_057798.1:361259389-361310709 GCF_018294505.1 Triticum aestivum | reverse complement strand
CACACGCGGGCAGGCGGAGGAAGCGGGCGAACGGGCTCGGGGGGCTGGCGGGCCGGTGGCGCGGACGGCAGCGGGAGGCCATGTGGCGCGATGCCAGTGGCTGCGGGGCGGCGGCGATTTCGTCCGGTGGGGGCGGACGTGTCAGGTGGTGGCGGAGGGCGATTTTTAGGGTTTGATCCAGAATTTTCGGGGGAAAAGACATATATATATATATATATATATATATATATATATATATATATATATATATATATATATGGAAAATCCATCCTATCACCCGGTGGTAGTTACCCCACATGTGTCATATACTAGCATGTGGTACTATATATACTATTTTATTATTTTAAATATGTTCATATACTATATCTAAGATATTTCAAAACAAGTTACATGAAAAAATTGCATATGAGCCCATAGTTTTTGTTATATTTGTGAAATACGTACATATTTGTACGTAAAAAAGAGCATACTCAAAAAATGGTACATACTACCTAAAAATTTGTATATATACTATCTAATCATTGTTATATACTACATACTACACGTACATACTCTCGGTATCCAAATAGGTAGAGGGAGCTAGGAGACTCCAAATGAGGAGCGGTTTTCGCCCACACGATCGTGATCGAACGACCGAGAGCATGGAGGAGATTTGGATGGGCTCATGGGCTGTTATGAAGGGGTGTTGGGCTGCAACAAAAGAGGCTTTTATGGTACCCCGGTTAACCGTTGGAGTATCAAACGGACTCCAAATGGTACGAAACTTGACAGGCGGTCTACCCGTGGTGTACCAAGGCTGCTTGGCAAATCATGGTCCATTCCGAGAATGTTTAACACCCGTCACAACAAGAGACAAAAGGGGGACGCCGGAGGACATAGGAGTGTCGTATTGCAAAACAGACAACGGGGAAAAAGCTCGGTAACATGAGATGAACACGTATGCAAAATGAGATGGACATGATGACATGATAAAATGCAACAAGCAAGAAAATGACATGGCAATGACGGCGAATAACTGGCAGAGACCTGGCGCATCGAATCTGGGGCGTTACAACACTCCTCCACTAACAAGAGATCTCGTGCCGAGATCGTAGGACCGAGACGGAAGGGCAAAAGGGATGAGGTGAAACAAGAACTCAAGATAAGAAGCAAGGAATCGAGAGCACTCGAGAAGAAGAGGGAAACGACAAGAATGACAAGAATCGAAAACCCACGGAATCAGATAGACTGTGAAACCACTCCGGTTAGAACGAGATAAGAAACGAATAAGACTAAAAGGATTTAGGTAGCACTCCGGCTGAAACATGGAGGAATAGAACACGAGATTGAGAGGTCGGAATGATACTTGATGAAGATGTGACACAAAACCTCCGGAAAGAATTGAAAGAGTTGAATGAAAATAACGGAGAAGAAAATGACAACTTGTGCCACGGATGAAATTGAAAGCATCTTGAGAAGGAAGGTTTAAACGGAGTTATTGAGAAAATCAACAACAAAAAGAATAAGCTTGTCGTGGACTTATGGATAACATCTCAAAATTATGAGGTGATCGTCGACCACAAGCGGAAAAGATTAAATAGCCGAGGAGAACAAAGAAATGCAAAACTCCACTTCAAAAGAAAACGGAGAATTAATTGCACTTCGAGATGCGAGAAGAAAAGATACTTGAACTTCTCCAACAAAATATTGATGAACACTTGAAGAATAAATTAAATCATGAAGAACAATCGTGAAGAACTCGGTTGACAAAAGAATGATGAGATAGAATGAAGGAAGAGAGAATACGATGAGCCTTCCGATGATTTAGATGGACATTCCGACGAAATGGCCGAGGAAATTGAACTCCGGAAAAAGAAAGATGGAATCACTTGGGATTAGAGTATATTCATCATGAACAACTCTGAAGGAAGGGATTAGATAACTTGATGGGGAAGAATAAGAATTATGTTATGCCTATCCTCCATCAATTAAATTGATGACAAGCAATGGATTTTGCATACTACTTATCCTTCTTTAAAAAGGATTCAGGGGGGGGGGGTATAGCACAAAACTTGAGAAAGTCTTCATGAACCACCGGTAGGGATTGGAAAGAGTGAATGAATTAAAATGATAATCAGGAAAAAGAATCTTGAACAAACCACCGTAAGAATTTGAAAATGACTGATGAAAGAGACTGAATCACCGGGAAGAATTAGCAGAACAAATATGCTAGATGGGATTTAGATGCAAAAGAACAAAGAGATCATGAGCTGATTAAAGAACACTTGAACGAAGCACCGATATAATTGGATAATAGTAGCTGAAATGTGGGGAGAAGAATTCTTCTGGAATGATGGCCTCCGGTGAAAAGAAATGGAAAAACAACTCCTGACATACTCCGGATGGTTAAGAAAAGAATATTTGACAAATGGAATACTTCACGAGGATAACATGAAGCTAGAACCATGAAACTTCAAGAGAACAGACAAGATTTAGAGGAAAAACTCTTCTTCGATCTTCAAATGACGATGAGAAACACCACCAAAATTACTGAGATACTCCGGGAGAATGAAAAGCGAAGAGGTTGAGCCAATAATGAAAGAATTTGAAAATGATCTTGGAGAAGGCATCTGACTGATGAAATTCATTCTTACGTCAAACTCCGAAAATAATTAGGAATGGCTCCGGAATAATTAGGAGAGTCAGGTAAGATCCTGGGAAAAGACCTGTGGGTTAGGGCCCACTAAAAAGAAACACTGTAGGAAAGGATTGTCGAATGAGAAATGATGTACCGGAACGATTGAAAAATTTGAATGAGGTGACAACCTCGAATTAATTCGAACACAGACGAATATCCTGAGATGTCTTCCGAACTCCAGAATAGTTGAATGGCGAGAGGCAAACGAGCAAGGAGAACACTTGATCGAAGGAAAAGAATGTGCTCAACCTGAAAAACTTGAATTGAGTCCACCGGACAAGAAAAAGAGATGAAGAATGACTAACGAGACGAGAATTCACCGGTTGAAATAATTGAGAGAAGACTGAAGAGGCTCCACACGAATGAAATTGATGGTCGAAAGAGACTCAAACTCCGGGATGAAAAAGGGTGGGAGGGCAGGAAAACAAAGGCAACTTGGAACCGACGAATATCTTGAAGAGAAAACACCGGTTGAAAGAAAGCAAAGGCTTCGCACGAGTAGGATGGATACTCGATTATGGACTCCGACTCCGAGAGGAAAAAGGGTGGGTGGGTGGGAAAAGAAGGAAACTAAGGATTGAACTTGGTAAAGATGAAGAGGCTCGAGTCAACTTGACGAGAAATGCACCGAATAAAAGAGCTGACGAACAGCGATTGGAAAACCAACTGCGTGAACCTAAAGAAAGTTTGAAGGGGAAGAGGAGTAAGTCAAAACACCTAAGTCAAGATTCCTTACCAGAGCGATGAAGGGGCTGAGGAGTAAAAGAATTCCTACTCTCTGATATAACTAGACTTCCAAAAATAGTTTTCTTCTAGACTCAATAACGGCCAAACTACACGATCAAACGAGGGGGCTCCTAAGGTCAGTCGAAGCTCTGCTACCAACTTGTCACGCCCAATATGTGAAACTATCCTAAAGAGACTCGAAGGTCCCACCAAGGATAGAATCGCATATTGATACGCTTTTGCAAGGTGGATATCATTACATCAACATTACATAATAGATGGGGATACATACAAAAGGCATACAATGCTACACGAATACAACGTCATCTTACATAAGAGCACCATCCGACTACGGAAGAAACACAAACAGAAACTCAAACGACATCCACCCTGCTAGCCCAGGCTGCCGACCTGGAACCTATCCCCTGATCGAAGAAGAAGCAGAAGAAGAACTCCCAAAACAAGCAAACATCGCTCTCGCGTCATGATCATCGCAAAACATGTACCTGCAACTGTTGTTGTAGTAATCTGTGAGCCACAAGGACTCAGCAATCCCATTACCATGGGTATCAAGACTACCAAAGCTTAAAGGGAAAGGAAGGGGTAAAGTGGTGAGGTTGCAGCAGCGACTAAGCATATATGGTGGCTAACATACACAAATGAGAGCGAGAAGAGAAGCAAATGGAACGGTCATGAAGCTAGCAATGATCAAGAGGTGATCCTGAACTCCTACTTACGTCAAACATAACCCAAAACCGTGTTCACTTCCCGGACTCCACCGAAAAGAGACCATCACGGCTACACACGTGGTTGATGCGTTCTAATTCGGATCTGGTGTCAAGTTATCTACAACCAGACATTAACAAATTCCCATCTGCCACATAACCGTGGGCACGGCTCTCAAAAGTTTATACCCTGCAGGGGTGTCCCAACTTAGCCCATGATAAGCTCTCGCGATCAACGAAGGATAGTCCTTCTCCCGGGAAGACCCGGTCAGTCTCGGAATCCCGGTTACAAGACATTTCGACAATGGTAAAACAAGACCAGCAAGACCGCCCGATGTGTCGACAATCCTGATAGGAGTCGCACGTATCTCGTTCTCAGGACACACCAGATAAGCTAAGCGTACAGGTACCAACGTAACCCAAGTTGCCAAGGGATGGTCCCGCATGGTGCTCTAGTTTGGACCAACACATATACAAGCATTGGCCCGGGGGGGCTAAAATAAGATGACCCTCGGGTTAATTACTCCCAAGGGAAAGGCATAGGTGGTAGGCAAATGGTAAAACCAATGTTTGGCCTTGCTGGAGGAGTTTTATTCAAGGCAAACTGTCAAGTGGGTCCCATAAATCACCCAACCGCATTAGGGACTCAAAATCCGGGAACATAATACCGATATGACAGAAACTAGGGCGGCAAGAGTGGAACAAAACACCAGGCATAAGGCCGAGCCTTCCACCCTTTACCAAGTATATAGATGCATGGGGGTGGTTCAGGAAATGACCGTGACGATGGAACTTGAACGGCGGAGGGTCAGCAGTCAGGAGTAGACATGTTTAAAATATATTTTTAATTACAGCAGAGTTGCTAATTTGATTCGTAAAGCATGAAAGGACATAATTCCTTTGGAGTATTCGGAGAAGGAACCCGCCTTGCAATGCCGAAGACAATACTACGCGCCGGACTCATCGTCATTGAAGCCTGGTTCAGGGGCTACCGAGGGAGTTCTGGATAAGGGGGTATCCGGATAGCCGGACTGTGTACAACATCCGGACTATTGAAGCGTGAAGATACAAGACTCAAGACTTCGGCCCGTGTCCGGATGGGACTTTCCTTGGCGTGGAAGGCAAGCTTGGCGACCCAAATATTATATTTCCTTCCTTGTAACCGACTCCATGTAAACCCTAGGCCTCTTCGGTGTCTATATAAACCGGAGAGGTTGGTCCTTAGAAGGCCGATCACAATTATACCATCATAGGCTAGCTCTTAGGGTTTAGCCTCTACGATCTCGTGGTAGATCTGTACTACCCATATCATCAATGTTAATCAAGTAGGAAGTAGGGTTTTACCTCCATCAAGAGAGCCCGAACCTGGGTAAACATCCGTGTCCCTTACTTCTTGTTACCATCAGCCTTGACACACAGATCGGGACCCCCTACCCAAGATCCACCGGTTTTGACACCGACAGGGGGGTCAAACTGGGCCCACCCGGGGTCAAACACGGTCAGCAGGGTCAAACTCGCCGGCGTTTAGCCGCCAACGAGGCCAAACATGGAGGGGTAGTTCGGGATTCGTGCTCCAGCGACCAAAAAGGCGGGGGAGGGCATCTACATGTAGCTGGGGACGAGCCGCGTCCAGTGATGGTGGTGGTTGGGCTCGGGGCCGCCGGAAACGGCGCCGGCGACGACCTTGGTGGCTGCCGGAGCTCGGGTGAGCTCGGGCTCGTCGTTAGGAGGCACCGCGAGGAGCATGGAGTAGTGTTGCGGCCTCCAGGGGTGCGATAGGGCTAACGGGCAGGGTGGCATGCCCGTTGCGTGGCCGGAGTCTCATCGGCGACGAGCTCAGCGGTGGCGCATGCGGGTGAGCTTCGTGCGGTCTCTACGGTGCTCGAGAGAGGGAACACAGAGGATGGGGAGGTATCTAGGCTCACGGTAGTCACGGCGGAGCAGACGGCGGGGTCGGGGACGAGCTGCTGCAGCGGTGACGGCAAAGTGGATCTCTGGCGGTGATCGACGAAGACGGGGTCTGATAGAGGCGAGGGTGTCCCGATCTTTCGATGAGATGATAACTATCGATTTGGTGAAGACGACTTTGACGATCCGACTACAAACGTGCACGACGTTGCGCCTTAGCAATCGCTAAACCAATCTCCTGAGGTTACTGACGATGCCGGAAGCACGGTCAGCCTGACCACGAAGGTCTATTCTTGCAAGCAATCGAAGAACGAGCAAGAATATGATAAAGCAATCTGAATATTGCAAATATATATGAGGTATTGATAATGGTGGGGATCCGGAAGCGGTCTTGGTCTGGTCGTTGGACACAAACGAAGTACACGAAGTTGCAATGGCTAACTTTTAACTAAACTAATCCCAAGGAAAAGCTACTAGATGGATCTACTTATATAGGAGCAAGGGGTGGCGGCCAAGGAGGTGGGAGGACGTCCCAAGGCAGCCTAAAACTAAATCTAGGTCGTACAAGGCCAATGGGCCCAAGTGGAGGTGATGTAACACCTTTGGACTTGTAGTTTGACTCGGATTCTGCTGCAGCATCAGATTGTTTCGTCCACAACTCAACGCTCCGGACGAATTTGAAGGTGATTCCAATTGGGTTGGAAAGTGCACGAAATCTAGTTTCCAACAAAAAAAGAATCACCCAATTTGGAGTCCATATGAAAAACTTGTGTGCGTTTTGAGTCAGGTATGTCTGTGCAGTCCGAATCTGAATCCAGAACGTGAGAGACTTGGACTCTATCTTCTCTTGGGCCAAAAGTGACGTGAGAGAACTTTTTGGACAGCAAATAAACATCTCTTTCTTCCTTATCTTCATATGTGGATTGTACAAATGTCCCATACACCTGCAATTAGACAAAACACAAAAGTGTGTGAAGTATTTTTGTTCTGGATAACATAAATAGATTATTGAATAGTTTGCACTAGAAATCACCTGACAAATATGCATATATGCAATATTTTTGGTCATATCCAAGGTAGTCATGTCCTCATCATCCTCCCCTTCTTGAAAATAAAGCCGTCCTCGGCGTTGCTTAATCTGAAATGTGGCTAACAAAAGAGACAAGGTGTACATGTTGTATATGTATATGTCATCCATTTTTACTTTCCTTGATTTTTGCATATATGACACATGAATAGATGAGTAACTTGCATAGTTCATAAAATCTAAAGCCAAAAAATTAGCACAAGAAGTAGAAGGCATGAAAATATTGTAACTCAGTTTGCACATATAAGTGAAGCTCTTACTCATTTCAAAAGATTGACAATGTTCATCATTAAACCATCCCAACATTGGTGAATAAACCTTACTTGCATCAAATTTACATGCTACAACATGCTTAAATAAGCAAACATGCAATAAGTCATTCAACACAGAATCATCACCAAGATTAGAGGTCATATCAAAATGATTAAACATTGGTTCTTTTGCATCAATAGTTAATTCAATGGGTGCACTCAAAATTGTTGGTATTTTAGTTGTTTGATCACATGGCAAAGTCAAATTATCAACGTAGTCCTCTAAAATAGGTGGTGTGATCAAAGTAGTGGGTAGCTCATCAGATGGTGCATTCAAATTGACAAGGCATTCATCATTCTCATGTAGAGATGGAAGATCAGTACCTTTGTCATTACCTCTTATGATCAAATCAGATGATGTAGCCACTCTCGGGGGCGATGTGTCACATGATGGAGGTGATGTAGTCCTGACAACAACGGATGTGGTTGTCATAGTATGCCTAGTAGTTGAAGGAACAATCATATCAACTCGTGGAATGTGCACCGTGCGCTTGTTCTCCTCGTGGCCAACACGTCGTTTTATTTCCTGTTCAGCTTTGCAAGCAAGATGAAACAAATGGTCCATAGGATAACACTCTTCATGAATTAGTATCTCTTGAATATCACGGTTTAATCCTCCCCAAAATCTATCCATAAAATCATCTTCACTTTCTTCTAAAGAGGAATGCAACAAGGTAGTTTGTAAATCATCATAATATTTTGTTACAGTTTCACTACCTTGTTTTAAGTGTTGCAACTTCTTAATCATGTCACGAGTATAATAAGCAGGGACGAAAGTATGTCGCATGGCAAGTTTCAAATCATCCCAAGTAGTAGGTATATAATCAGGGTGTAACCGACAATATTCACTCCACCAAACCAAAGCATAACCAGTGAAAGAACCAACCGCAACCTTAACCTTTTTATTTTCATCAAAATTATGGGAAGCAAATATATTTTTTATGTCGAACTCCCATTCAATATAAAAAGCAGGTTTAAAACGGCCATTAAATGGTGGTATAGATACATTAACCTGATCATGTGCATTTGGATGTTTGTGCACCTCTCGTGATGGTTGTGGTATTTGCAAAGGTGGTGGCACGTCTCCCGCGATCGACAAAGCCCATGAATTGACTCTGGATCCTGTCATGATTAGTAGAACAAGAAACAAAACCCAAAAATAATGTTCCTATAACTACTAGGATGTGGTGGTAAAACGCTCACAGTAAAGCAAATATCAATGTCTTACAAGTTCTTACCATGCAGCAGGCGGTGATCGGCAACCAGCGATGTCAAGTAACTCCGAATATTGAGTAAAGCGATTGCCAGGGGAGCGTACGTATACACGGTGTAGAAATATGTGGAGCTGGGTTGGCTATATATGGTAGCAAAAGATTAGCAATAATCAATTCAAAGATGCAATGTTGAATAAACGCTCAACGACGGTACTGTGCTGGTCCTAGGCTAGACCGAACTAGAGACGCGAGCCTAGAACACTAATGAGGTCACGTCGTAGCACAACTAGCATCAATGAAGGACACTAAGTAGCTCTGGACAGCAAGATATAAGTGAAGATCACAACGGCAGTAAAGATAATGAGGTGAAACAACAGCCAAGCAGGATATATCAACAACTTTGTCTCCAACTTTCCTCTGAAAAAGTTTGTGCCGATTTTTTTGTTTTTTTTTCTTCTCTTTTTTTTCCTCACACTTTTTTTTCTTTCTCTCCTTTTCTTTCTCTGACTTTTTTTTTCTCCCTTTTTTTCTCTCGTTTTTTTTCTCTCTTTTTTTCTCCCTCTTTCCAAAACAAACTAGATAAGATGCAGATTGGATCAAGTGAAGATGTGAACGATCTCAACTATTATTATGACAATGAATGATGGGTAGCACGTGGTGGAAATTGATGGATGGGTGGTGGACAGCGGAAGAGATAATGATACAGCGGTGGCGTGACTAATGTGAACAGAACTCGAAACTCTAAACGAACTAGACACTAAGACCAGCAACTCGACACGACGATGCAACCGATAATTCAACTATGCAAGCAATGAAAAGAAAATTGCAAAGGCTCAGACTGGCTTGGACCAAGGATGAATAGATCTAACTCTTTTTTTGTGGCTTTTTCTTGGACAATAGGTAAGAAAATAAATCTAATCTAGGAAAACTGGAAATTCTCACCGAGCAACCTGAAAACTGATACCACTTGATAGAGGCGAGGGTGTCCCGATCTTTCGATGAGATGATAACTATCGATTTGGTGGAGACGACTTTGACGATCCGACTACAAACGTGCACGACGTTGCGCCTTAGCAATCGCTAAACCAATCTCCTGAGGTTACTGACGATGCCGGAAGCACGGTCAGCCTGACCACGAAGGTCTATTCTTGCAAGCAATCGAAGAACGAGCAAGAATATGATAAAGCAATCTGAATATTGCAAATATATATGAGGTATTGATAATGGTGGGGATCCGGAAGCGGTCTTGGTCTGGTCGTTGGACACAAACGAAGTACACGAAGTTGCAATGGCTAACTTTTAACTAAACTAATCCCAAGGAAAAGCTACTAGATGGATCTACTTATATAGGAGCAAGGGGTGGCGGCCAAGGAGGTGGGAGGACGTCCCAAGGCAGCCTAAAACTAAATCTAGGTCGTACAAGGCCAATGGGCCCAAGTGGAGGTGATGTAACACCTTTGGACTTGTAGTTTGACTCGGATTCTGCTGCAGCATCAGATTGTTTCGTCCACAACTCAACGCTCCGGACGAGTTTGAAGGTGATTCCAATTGGGTTGGAAAGTGCACGAAATCTAGTTTCCAACAAAAAAAGAATCACCCAATTCGGAGTCCGTATGAAAAACTTGTGTGCGTTTTGAGTCAGGTGTGTCTGTGCAGTCCGAATCTGAATCCAGAACGTGAGAGACTTGGACTCTATCTTCTCTTGGGCCAAAAGTGACGTGAGAGAACTTTTTGGACAGCAAATAAACATCTCTTTCTTCCTTATCTTCATATGTGGATTGTACAAATGTCCCATACACCTGCAATTAGACAAAACACAAAAGTGTGTGAAGTATTTTTGTTCTGGATAACATAAATAGATTATTGAATAGTTTGCACTAGAAATCACCTGACAAATATGCATATATGCAATATTTTTGGTCATATCCAAGGTAGTCATGTCCTCATCATCTTCACTTTCTTCTAAAGAGGAATGCAACAAGGTAGTTTGTAAATCATCATAATATTTTGTTACAGTTTCACTACCTTGTTTTAAGTCTTGCAACTTCTTAATCATGTCACGAGTATAATAAGCAGGGACGAAAGTATGTCGCATGGCAAGTTTCAAATCATCCCAAGTAGTAGGTATATAATCAGGGTGTAACCGACAATATTCACTCCACCAAACCAAAGCATAACCAGTGAAAGAACCAACCGCAACCTTAACCTTTTTATGTTCATTGAAATTATGGGAAGCAAATATATTTTTTATGTCGAACTCCCATTCAATATATAAAGCAGGTTTAAAACGGCCATTAAATGGTGGTATAGATACATTAACCTGATCATGTGCATTTGGATGTTTGTGCACCTCTCGTGACGGTTGTGGTATTTGCAAAGGTGGTGGCACGTCTCCCGCGATCGACAAAGCCCATGAATTGACTCTGGATCCTGTCATGATTAGTAGAACAAGAAACAAAACCCAAAAATAATGTTCCTATAACTACTAGGATGTGGTGGTAAAACGCCCACAGTAAAGCAAATATCAATGTCTTACAAGTTCTTACCATGCAGCAGGCGGTGATCGGCAACCAGCGGTGTCAAGTAACTCCGAATATTGAGTAAAGCGATTGGCAGGGGAGCGTACGTATACACGGTGTAGAAATATGTGGAGCTGGGTTGGCTATATATGGTAGCAAAAGATTAGCAATAATCAATTCAAAGATGCAATGTTGAATAAACGCTCAACGACGGTACTGTGCTGGTCCTAGGCTAGACCGGACTAGAGACGCGAGCCTAGAACACTAATGAGGTCACGGCGTAGCACAACTAGCATCAATGAAGGATACTAAGTAGCTCTTGACAGCAAGATATAAGTGAAGATAATGATGAAAAACAACTGCCAAGCAGGATATACAACAACTCTCTCTCCAACTTTCCTCTTAAAAAGTTTGAGCCAATTTTCTGGTAAATTCTTGCAAAGAATGCTACTAACTCAAGCTTTCCAATGCAAAAAGAATCACTCAATTCCGAGTTGATATGAGGAGTCAAAGAATTCTAAAACTGGCCTGAAAAATTGGAACAAGCTGTGTTCACGAACTTCAGAGGGCAAAAATACCTATTTAGAAGCCGATTTTGAGGTGTGAAATATTGAACTAGCTTCTGCAACTATTTAGATGCGGCTCGTCTCTAGCTTCAATTTGAGTACTCACGGAGCCAAAACGGACTTCGTATGAGGAAGATACACCTGTTTTACTGAACAGTGCGCAAAACAGATTCCAATCCGAATTCAGGTACGAGATTGATTCTAGATAGATTCAATTTTTTTTCTTCTCTCTTTTTTTCTCACTCTTTTTTTTTCTTTTTCTTCTCCCTCTTTTTCTTTTTTTTCTTTCCTTTTTTCTCTTTTTTTTTTCTTTATCTTCTTTTTCTCCCTCTTTCCAAGACAAACTAGATAAGATGCAGATTGGATCAGGCGAAGATGTGAATGACCTCAACTATGATTATGACAATGAACAGTGCGTAGCACGTGCTGGAAATTAATAGATGGGATGGTGGACAGCGGAAGGGATAATGATGCAGCGGCGGCGTGACTAATGTGAACAGAACTCGAAACTCTAAAGGAACTAGACGCTAAGACCAGCAACTTACACGACGATGCAACCGATAATTCAACTATGCAAGCAATGAATAGAAAATTGCAAAGGCTCAGACTGGCTTGGATAAAGGATGAACAGATCTAACTTCTTTTTGTGTGGCTTTTTCTTGGACAATAGGTAAGAAAATAAATCTAATCTAGGAAAACTGGAAATTCTCACCGAGCAACCTGAAAACTGATACCACTTGATAGATGCGAGGGTGTCCCGATCTTTCGATGAGATGATAACTATCGATTTGGTGGAGACGACTTTGACGATCCGACTACAAACGTGCACGACGTTGCGCCTTAGCAATCGCTAAACCAATCTCCTGAGGTTACTGACGATGCCGGAAGCACGGTCAGCCTGACCACGAAGGTCTATTCTTGCAAGCAATCGAAGAACGAGCAAGAATATGATAAAGCAATCTGAATATTGCAAATATATATGAGGTATTGATAATGGTGGGGATCCGGAAGCGGTCTTGGTCTGGTCGTTGGACACAAACGAAGTACACGAAGTTGCAATGGCTAACTTTTAACTAAACTAATCCCAAGGAAAAGCTACTAGATGGATCTACTTATATAGGAGCAAGGGGTGGCGGCCAAGGAGGTGGGAGGACGTCCCAAGGCAGCCTAAAACTAAATCTAGGTCGTACAAGGCCAATGGGCCCAAGTGGAGGTGATGTAACACCTTTGGACTTGTAGTTTGACTCGGATTCTGCTGCAGCATCAGATTGTTTCGTCCACAACTCAACGCTCCGGACGAATTTGAAGGTGATTCCAATTGGGTTGGAAAGTGCACGAAATCTAGTTTCCAACAAAAAAAGAATCACCCAATTTGGAGTCCATATGAAAAACTTGTGTGCGTTTTGAGTCAGGTATGTCTGTGCAGTCCGAATCTGAATCCAGAACGTGAGAGACTTGGACTCTATCTTCTCTTGGGCCAAAAGTGACGTGAGAGAACTTTTTGGACAGCAAATAAACATCTCTTTCTTCCTTATCTTCATATGTGGATTGTACAAATGTCCCATACACCTGCAATTAGACAAAACACAAAAGTGTGTGAAGTATTTTTGTTCTGGATAACATAAATAGATTATTGAATAGTTTGCACTAGAAATCACCTGACAAATATGCATATATGCAATATTTTTGGTCATATCCAAGGTAGTCATGTCCTCATCATCCTCCCCTTCTTGAAAATAAAGCCGTCCTCGGCGTTGCTTAATCTGAAATGTGGCTAACAAAAGAGACAAGGTGTACATGTTGTATATGTATATGTCATCCATTTTTACTTCCCTTGATTTTTGCATATATGACACATGAATAGATGAGTAACTTGCATAGTTCATAAAATCTAAAGCCAAAAAATTAGCACAAGAAGTAGAAGGCATGAAAATATTACAACTCAGTTTGCACATATAAGTGAAGCTCTTATTCATTTCAAAAGATTGACAATGTTCATCATTAAACCATCCCAACATTGGTGAATAAACCTTACTTGCATCAAATGTACATGCTACAACATGCTTAAATAAGCAAACATGCAATAAGTCATTCAACACAAAATCATCACCAAGATTAGAGGTCATATCAAAATGATTAAACATTGGTTCTTTTGCATCAATAGTTAATTCAATGGGTGCACTCAAAATTGTTGGTATTTTAGTTGTTTGATCACATGGCAAAGTCAAATTATCAACGTAGTCCTCTAAAATAGGTGGTGTGATCAAAGTAGTGGGTAGCTCATCAGATGGTGCATTCAAATTGACAAGGCATTCATCATTCTCATGTAGAGATGGAAGATCAGTACCTTTGTCATTACCTCTTATGATCAACTCAGATGATGTAGCCACTCTCGGGGGCGATGTGTCACATGGTGGAGGTGATGTAGTCCTGACAACAACGGATGTGGTTGTCATAGTATGCCTAGTAGTTGAAGGAACAATCATATCAACTCTTGGAATGTGCACCGTGCGCTTGTTCTCCTCGTGGCCAACACGTCGTTTTATTTCCTGTTCAGCTTTGCAAGCAAGATGATAGAGGCGGGGGTGTCCCGATCTTTCGATGAGATGATAACTATCGATTTGGTGGAGACGACTTTGACGATCCGACTACAAACGTGCACGACGTTGCGCCTTAGCAATCGCTAAACCAATCTCCTGAGGTTACTGACGATGCCGGAAGCACGGTCAGCCTGACCACGAAGGTCTATTCCTGCAAGCAATCGAAGAACGAGCAAGAATATGATAAAGCAATCTGAATATTGCAAATATATATAAGGTATTGATAATGGTGGGGATCCGTAAGCGGTCTTGGTCTGGTCGTTGGACACAAACGAAGTACACGAAGTTGCAATGGCTAACTTTTAACTAAACAAATCCCAAGGAAAAGCTACTAGATGGATCTACTTATATAGGAGCAAGGGGTGGCGGCCAAGGAGGTGGGAGGACGTCCCAAGGCAGCCTAAAACTAAATCTAGGTCGTACAAGGCCAATGGGCCCAAGTGGAGGTGATGTAACACCTTTGGACTTGTAGTTTGACTCGGATTCTGCTGCAGCATCAGATTGTTTCGTCCACAACTCAACGCTCCGGACGAATTTGAAGGTGATTCCAATTGGGTTGGAAAGTGGACGAAATCTAGTTTCCAACAAAAAAAGAATCACCCAATTTGGAGTCCGTATGAAAAACTTGTGTGCGTTTTGAGTCAGGTATGTCTGTGCAGTCCGAATCTGAATCCAGAACGTGAGAGACTTGGACTCTATCTTCTCTTGGGCCAAAAGTGACGTGAGAGAACTTTTTGGACAGCAAATAAACATCTCTTTCTTCCTTATCTTCATATGTGGATTGTACAAATGTCCCATACACCTGCAATTAGACAAAACACAAAAGTGTGTGAAGTATTTTTGTTCTGGATAACATAAATAGATTATTGAATAGTTTGCACTAGAAATCACCTGACAAATATGCATATATGCAATATTTTTGGTCATATCCAAGGTAGTCATGTCCTCATCAGGGTCGATGGAGGCGGTGCAGAGCGTGCGAGCGCTCGGGGCTCGGTTGGCTCAGCGTAGCGGACGAAGGCGGAGCTCGTGGACACGATGGAGCGGCGCGAGGTGCTACCTCTTGAGCACTGCGTTGGATTTCCCCGAAGAGGAGAGGATGATGCAGCAAAGTAGCATAAGTATTTCCGGGATAAAAGGCAAAGTAAAAACAAAGCAAGTAAATAAAGGGATAGCGATTGATATGATGAGAATAGACCCGGGGGCCATAGGTTTCACTAGTGGCTTCTCTCAAGAGCATAAGTATTCTACGGTGGGTGAACAAATTACTGTTGAGCAATTGACAGGACTAAGCATAGTTATGAGTATATCTCGGTTATGATGATGGATATAGGCATCACGTCCAAAACAAGTAGATCGAAACGATTCTGCATCTACTACTATTACTCCACTCATCGATCGCTATCCAGCATGCATCTAGAGTATTAAGTTAAAAACAGAGTAACGCCGTAAGCAAGATGACATGATGTAGAGGGATAAATTCATGCAATATGATAAAAAAACCCATATTGTTATCCTCGGTGGCAACAATACAATACGTGCCTTGCTGCCCCTTCTGTCACTGGGTAAGGACACCGCAAGATTGAACCCAAAGCTAAGCACTTCTCCCATTGTAAGAACTACCAATCTAGTTGGCTAAACCAAAAAAGATAATTCGAAGAGACATGCAAAGATAACTCAATCATACATAAAAGAATTCAGAGAAGAATCAAATATTTTCCATATATAATACTGGATCATAAACCCACAATTGATCGGTCTCAACAAACACACCGCAAAAATAAGATTACATCGAATAGATCTCCACGAGAGAGGGGGAGAACATTGTATTGAGGTCCAAAAAGAGAGAAGAAGCCATCTAGCTACTAGCTATGGACCCGAAGGTCTTAAGTAAACTACTCACACTTCATCGGAGGGGCTATGGTGATGATGTAGAAGCCCTCCGTGGTGGATGCCCCCTCCGGCGAAGCTCCGGAACAGGCCCCAAGATGGGATCTCATGGATACAGAAGATTGCGGCGGTGGAATTAGGTTTTTGGATCCTTCTTCTAATCATATGGGGTTACGTAGGTATATATAGGAGGAAGGAGTACGTCGGTGGAGCTTCGAGGGGCCCACGAGGTAGGGGGGCGCGACCAGGGGGGCGCCCTCCACCCTCGCGGCCGCCTCGTGGCTTTCTTGACGGAGGGTCCAAGTCTCCTGGATCTTATCTGATGAGAAAATCACGTTCCCGAAGGTTTCATTCCGTTTGGACTCCGTTTGATATTCCGTTTCTTCGAAACACTGAAAAAGGCAAAAACGACAATTCTGGGCTGGGCCTCCGGTTAATAGGTTAGTCCCAAAAGTAATATAAAAGTGGAAAATAAAGCCCAATATAGTACAAAACAGTAGCTAAAGTAGCATGGAGCAATAAAAAATTATAGATACGTTGGAGACGTATCAGGCATCCCCAAGCTTAATTCCTGCTCGTCCTCGAGTAGGTAAATGATAAAAAATAATTTTTGATGCGTAGTGATACTTTGGCATAATTTTAATGTAAATCTTCTTAATTGTGATATGAATATTCAGATCCGAAAGATTCAAGACAAAAGTTCATATTGACACAAAAATAATAATACTTCAAGCATACTAATCAAAGCAATCATGTCTTCTCAAAATAACATGGCAAAAGAAAGTTCATCCCTACAAAATCATATAGTTAGGCTATGCTTCATTTTCGTCACATAAAGATGTTCCCAACTTCTATACCCCCGATGACAAGCCAAGCAATTGTTTCATACTTAAATAATCTCAAACTTTTTCAACCTTCACGCAATACATGAGCGTGAGCCATGAATATAGCACTATGGGTGGAATAGAATATGATGATGGGGATTGTGTGGAGAAGACAAAAAAGGAGAATGTCTCACATTGACGAGGATAATCAACATGCTATGGAGATGCCCATCAATTGATGTCAATATGAGGAGTAGGGATTGCCATGCAACAGATGCACTAGAGCTATGAATGCTCAACAAAAGAAAAACTAGTGGGTGTGCATCCGACTTGCTTCCTCATGAAGACCTAGGGCATTTGAGGAAGCCCATCGTAGGAATATACAAGCCAAGTTCTATAATGAAAATTCCCACTAGTATAAAAGGACACTTATGAGACTCACTACATGAGGAACAAGGTGCTACTTTGAAGCACAATATATGAGACTCACTACATGAAGAACAAGGTGCTACTTTGAAGCACAAGTGTGGAAAAAGACATAGTAGCATTGCCCTTTTATTTATTTATTTATTTTATTTTTTTCTTTGGCCTTTCCTTTTTTTGGCCTTTCTTTTTTTTATTTATTTATTTGGGCAATGCTCTAATAATGATGATCATCACACTTCTATTGATTACAACATAAGGATTACAACTCGAAACTTAGAACAAGATATGACTCTATATGAATGCCTCCGGCGGTGTACCGGGATGGTGCAATGAATCAAGAGTGACATGTATGGAAAATAATGCATGGTGGCTTTGCCACAAATACGATGTCAACTACATGATCATACAATGGCAATATGACAAAAGTAATGTATGTCATGATGATGATGATGGAAGTTGCATGGCAATATATCTTGGAATGGCAATGGAAATGCCATGATAGGTAGGTATGTAGGCTCTTTTGAGGAAGATATAAGGACGTTTTATGTGTGATAGTGATAGAGGCAAAGGTGTCCCGTCTTTCGATGAGATGATGGATATCGCTTTGGTGGCAGTCGACTTTGACGATCCCACTACGAACGTGCGAGGACGTCGCACCTTAGCAATCGCTAAACCAACTCCGAGAGGTTATTGACCACGCCGGAGCGCGATCAACCTGACCACGAGGGTCTGTTCCCTCCGAGCAAACGAAGAACAAGCAAGAAACTGAGATTCCAATCTGGATATTGCGAATATAAGATGAAAGCTTTATTGATCAAGGTGGGGTTCTGTGACGCCTTTGTCTGGTCGTTGAACACAAACGAAGTACGCGAAGTTGCAGCTATGGCGAACTTTTAATCTAAACAAAACCCCAAAGTCTAAACGATGCCCTAAGGGCTGTATATATGGAGGAAGAGGGGGGAATTTCGTGGCCCTTGGTGGAGGGGTCCGAAATCAACCCTATCTCTTGTTTCCCCACACATACGGACTCTAAAAATAGCCTATACTTATGTATTTCGAAATTACATGGGCCTGGCCCAATAATAAGGTGACGCAGCACCTAAAATAGCCTCGGGACGAAATTTATGAAGTGGCATCTTGTATATTTCGTCCAAGGCTTCATGCACCCATTATGGTGGCTTCAAAGTCCTGAAATCATCACTTGTAACTCCGTTCTTGTTCCCCTTGCGCATGCCATCATCTCCATGCTTGTTCTTGCTCCAATGTTCATCCTTCTCCAAGCTAGGCCCTTCATTTGTAAGCAAAACAAATGTATCCAATTTAGGCAGCATCATATTCTCATGAACATTAGAATCATTACCAAGAAACGAAAGTACCTGGTAATTTAGTTGGCGTGCGCGAGCTCTAGTAATTGGTCCAGTATGTATAGCAGCAGGGCCTGTGGGTGTAACAATGGTATTGATGTCCTCATCAGAAACAATCACTATACTCTTGTTCATAAGGATAAAAATATTACTTTGCTTCCTATGACTCCTGATTCCATTTTGAAAGATGATATTAATAGAGCTAATAAAGCACAACAGGAGAAGAATAAGAGTGAAAATCAGATTGTGGCAAAAGAATTTGAGCAACAAATGAAGCCTAATAATAAACCATCTAGTGTTGCTTCTGAAATTAAATTGAAAAGTGCATGTTTATTTGCCACCAAATCTGATATTGATGAGCTAGATTTCAGCAAATCTGTTTGCTATGCTTTTGTGTGCAAAGAGGCATTATTTTCATTCGAGGACGTGCCTTCCTCTTTGCCTCCTGCTGTCACTAACATTTTGCAGGAGTTCGCTTACGTTTTTCCACAAGACGTGCCTCCGGGATTACCGCCTATTCGAGTGATTGAGCATCAGATTGACTTAATTCCCGGTGCTTCACTGCCAAACCGTGCACCATACCGTATCAATCCAGAGGAGACGAAGGAGATTATGCGTCAAGTACAAGAGCTTCTCGACAAAGGTTATATACGCCAATCCCTTAGTCCTTGTGCTGTTCCTATTATTCTAGTGCCGAAAAAGGATGGTACATCACGTATGTGTGTTGATTGTAGAGGCATTAATAATATTACTATTCGTTATCGTCATCCTATTCCTAGGCTAGATGATATGCTTGATGAATTGAGTGGCTCTACAATATTCTCCAAAGTTGATTTGCGTAGTGGCTACCATCAAATTCGTATGAAATTGGGAGATGAATGGAAAACAGCATTTAAAACTAAGTTTGGATTATATGAGTGGTTAATCATGCCTTTTGGGTTAACTAATGCACCTAGTACTTTCATGAGATTAATGAACGAAGTTTTACGTGCTTTCATTGGACGATTTGTGGTAGTTTACTTTGATGACATATTGATTTATAGCAGATCTTTGGAAGAACATTTGGAACATTTACGTGCTGTTTTTATTGCTCTACGTGATGCACGTTTGTTTGGTAACCTTGGGAAGTGCACCTTTTGCACCGACCGAGTATCTTTTCTTGGCTATGTTGTTACTCCACAGGGAATTGAAGTTGATAAAGCCAAGATTGAAGCTATTGAGAGTTGGCCGCAGCCCAAAACGGTCACACAAGTGAGGAGTTTGCTTGGCCTCGCTGGATTCTATAGGCGTTTTGTGAGAGATTTCAGCACCATTGCTGCACCTCTCAATGAGCTTACAAAGAAAGATGTGCCTTTTCTTTGGGGTACCGCATAGGAAGAAGCCTTCACGGTATTGAAAGATCAGTTGACACATGCTCCTTTACTCGAACTTCCTGATTTTAATAAGACTTTTGAGCTTGAATGTGATGCTAGTGGAATTGGATTAGGAGGTGTGTTATTACAAGATGGCAAACCTGTTGCATACTTTTCTGAAAAATTGAGTGGGCCTAGTCTGAATTATTCTACTTATGATAAAGAATTATATGCTCTTGTTCGGACTTTAGAAACATGGCAACATTATTTATGGCCCAAAGAATTTGTTATACATTCTGATCATGAATCTTTGAAACATATTAAAAGTCAAGCTAAACTGAATCGTAGACATGCTAAATGGGTTGAATTCATTGAGACTTTTCCTTATGTCATTAAACACAAGAAGGGAAAAGAAAATGTTATTGCTGATGCATTGTCTCGTCGCTATACTATGCTTTCACAACTTGACTTCAAAATATTTGGTTTGGAGACCATCAAAAATCAATATGTGCATGATGCTGATTTTAAAGATGTAATGCAGAATTGTAAAGATGGAAGAATGTGGAACAAGTTTGTTGTTAACGATGGATTTGTGTTTCGTGCTAACAAGCTATGCATTCCAGCTAGCTCCGTTCGTCTTTTGTTGTTGCAGGAGGCGCATGGAGGAGGATTAATGGGACACTTTGGCGTGAAGAAGACGGAGGACGTACTTGCTACACATTTCTTTTGGCCAAAGATGAGACGGGATGTTGAGCGTTTTATTGCTCGCTGCACTACATGTCAAAAAGCTAAGTCACGACTCAATCCTCATGGTTTATATATGCCTTTGCCTGTACCTAGTGTTCCTTGGGAGGATATATCTATGGACTTTGTTTTAGGTTTACCTCGAACAAAGAAGGGGAGGGATAGCATATTTGTTGTCGTGGATAGATTCTCGAAAATGGCACACTTTATACCATGTCATAAAAGCGATGATGTTGTTAATGTTGCTGATTTTCGAAAAAAAAATTCCGAAACCTACTCCGGCAAGGAAACACAAATCGGAATCTAGATGGATCCCGAAAACAAACCTAATAAGCAAAGAACTCGGATTGGTGGTGGATATATGGTGGTGGTATATGGCAGCGGTGGTGGTACTGGTGGTAGTATATGGATATGGATCGGTGGTGGTATATGGACACGGATTGGTGGTGGTATATGGATACGGATTCGGTGCGGTGGTGGTGGATGGCAGGGGCGATGATGATGGTGCGGCGGCGGCGTGACAACTTATGACCAGAACTCGAAACTCTAAAAGACTAGACTCTAAGACCAGCAACTAGACACGACGATGCAACCGCAAATTCAACAAAGCAAAACCTGGCTCTGATACCACTTGATAGAGATGGAGGTGTCCCGTCTTTCGATGAGATGGTGGATTTCGCTTTGGTGGAAGTCGACTTTGACGATCCGACTACGAACGTGCGAGGACGTCGCGCCTTAGCAATCGCTAAACCAACTCCGAGAGGTTATTGACCACGCCGGAGCACGATCAACCTGACCACGAGGGTCTGTTTCCTGCGAGCAAACGAAGAACAAGCAAGAAACTAAGATTGCAATCTGGATATTGCGAATATAAGATGAAAGCTTTATTGATCAAGGTGGGGTTCTGTGACGCCTTTGTCTGGTCGTTGAACACAAACGAAGTACGCGAAGTTGCAGCTATGGCGAACTTTTAATCTAAACAAAACCCAAAGTCTAAACGATGCCCTAAGGGCTGTATATATGGAGGAAGAGGGGGGAATTTCGTGGCCCTTGGTGGAGGGGTCCGAAATCAACCCTATCTCTTGTTTCCCCACACATACGGACTCTAAAAATAGCCTATACTTATGTATTTCGAAATTACATGGGCCTGGCCCAATAATAAGGTGACGCAGCACCTAAAATAGCCTCGGGACGAAATTTATGAAGTGGCATCTTGTATATTTCGTCCAAGGCTTCATACACCCATTATGGTGGCTTCAAAGTCCTGAAATCATCACTTGTAACTCTGTTCTTGTTCCAATGTTCATCCTTCTCCAAGCTAGGCCCTTCATTTGTAAGCAAAACAAATGTATCCAATTTAGGCAGCATCATATTCTCATGAACATTAGAATCATTACCAAGAAACGAAAGTACCTGGTAATTTAGTTGGCGTGCACGAGCTCTAGTAACTGGTCCAGTATCTATAGTAGCAGGGGATGTGGGTGTAACAATTGTATTGATGTCCTCATCATCCTCCCCTTCTTGAAATGAAGTCGTCCTCGACGGAAGTTCATCTTCCTCACCCAAATAAGGCTTCAAATCTGCAATGTTAAAAGTGGGACTAACCCCAAAACCTGCAGGCAGCTCAAGTTTATATGCATTATCATTTATTTTCTCTAACACCTTAAAGGGACCATCAGCACGTGGCATTAACTTTGATTTGCGCAAATCAGGAAATCTATCCTTACGCAAATGTAACCAAACAAGATCTCCAGGTGCAAACACAACATGTTTTCTACCCTTATCTCCAGCAAGTTTATATTTAGCATTCATGCGCTCAATGTTTTCCTTAGTTAACTCATGCATTTTTAAAATCAATTCAGCACGTTGTTTAGCATCAAAATTAACCTTCTCCGAAGATGGAAGAGGCAACAAATCAATAGGTGCACGAGGTAGGAAACCATACACAACTTCAAAAGGGCACATCTTAGTAGTAGAATGCAATGAACGATTATAAGCAAATTCAATATGAGGCAAGCATTCCTCCCACATTTTCTTATTATTCTTCAAAATAGCCCTAAGCATAGTAGACAATGTTCTATTGACTACTTCAGTTTGTCCATCAGTTTGGGGGTGACAAGTAGTACTAAAAAGCAGTTAAGTCCCCAACTTAGCCCATAAACATCTCCAAAAGTGGCTAAGAAATTTAGTATCACGATCTGAAACAATAGTATTTGGCACACCATGCAAGCGAATAATTTCACGAAAGAACAAATCAGCAACATTAACAGCATCATCGCTTTTATGACATGGTATAAAGTGTGCCATTTTCGAGAATCTATCCACGACAACAAATATGCTATCCCTCCCCTTCTTTGTTCGAGGTAAACCTAAAACAAAGTCCATAGATATATCCTCCCAAGGAACACTAGGTACAGGCAAAGGCATATATAAACCATGAGGATTGAGTCGTGACTTAGCTTTTTGACATGTAGTGCAGCGAGCAATAAAACGCTCAACATCCCGTCTCATCTTTGGCCAAAAGAAATGTGTAGCAAGGACGTCCTCCGTCTTCTTCACGCCAAAGTGTCCCATTAATCCTCCTCCATGCGCCTCCTGCAACAACAAAAGACGAACGGAGCTAGCTGGAATGCATAGCTTGTTAGCACGAAACACCAATCCATCGTTAACAACAAACTTGTTCCACAGTCTTCCTTCTTTACAATTCTGCATTACATCTTCAAAATCAGCATCATGCACATATTGATCTTTGATGGTCTCCAAACCAAATATTTTGAAGTCAAGTTGTGAAAGCATAGTATAGCGACGAGATAATGCATCAGCAATAACATTTTCTATTCCCTTCTTGTGTTTAATGACATAAGGGAAAGTCTCAATGAATTCAACCCATTTAGCATGTCTACGATTCAGTTTAGCTTGACTTTTGATATGTTTCAAAGATTCATGATCAGAATGTATAACAAATTCTTTGGGCCATAAATAACGTTACCATGTTTCTAAAGTCCGAACAAGAGCATATAATTCTTTATCATAAGTAGAATAATTCAGACTAGGCCCACTCAATTTTTCAGAAAAGTATGCAACAGGTTTGCCATCTTGTAATAACACACCTCCTAATCCAATTCCACTAGCATCACATTCAAGCTCAAAAGTCTTATTAAAATCAGGAAGTTGGAGTAAAGGAGCATGTGTCAACTTATCTTTCAATACCGTGAAGGCTTCTTCCTGTGCGGTACCCCAAAGAAAAGGCACATCTCTCTTTGTAAGCTCACTGAGAGGTGCAGCAATGGTGCTGAAATCTCTCACAAAACGCCTATAGGATCCAGCGAGGCCAAGAAAACTCCTCACTTGTGTGACCGCTTTGGGCTGCGGCCAACTCTCAATAGCTTCAATCTTGGCTTTATCAACTTCAATTCCCTGTGGAGTAAAAACATAGCCAAGAAAAGATACTCGGTCGGTGCAAAAGGTGCACTTCCCAAGGTTACCAAACAAACGTGCATCACGTAGAGCAATAAAAACAGCACGTAAATGTTCCAAATGTTCTTCCAAAGATCTGCTATAAATCAATATGTCATCAAAGTAAACTACCACAAATCGTCCAATGAAAGCACGTAAAACTTCGTTCATTAATCTCATGAAAGTACTAGGTGCATTAGTTAACCCAAAAGGCATGACTAACCACTCATATAATCCAAACTTAGTTTTAAATGCTGTTTTCCATTCATCTCCCAATTTCATACGAATTTGATGGTAGCCACTACGCAAATCAACTTTGGAGAATATTGTAGAGCCACTCAATTCATCAAGCATATCATCTAGCCTAGGAATAGGATGACGATAACGAATAGTAATATTATTAATGCCTCTACAATCAACACACATACGTGATGTACCATCCTTTTTCGGCACTAGAATAATAGGAACAACACAAGGACTAAGGGATTCGCGTATATAACCTTTGTCGAGAAGCTCTTGTACTTGACGCATAATCTCCTTCGTCTCCTCTGGATTGGTACGGTATGGTGCACGGTTTGGCAGTGAAGCACCGGGAATTAAGTCAATCTGATGCTCAATCCCTCGAATAGGCGGTAATCCCGGTGGCACGTCTTGTGGAAAAACGTCAGCGAACTCCTGGAAAATGTTAGTGACAGCAGGAGGCAAAGAGGAAGGCACGTCCTCGAATGAAAATAATGCCTCTCTGCAAACAAAAGCATAGCAAACAGATTTGCTGAAATCTAGCTCATCAATATTAGATTTGGTGGCAAAATAAACATGCACTTTTCAATTTAATTTCAGAAGCAACACTAGATGGTTTATTATTAGGCTTCATTTGTTGCTCAAATTCTTTTGCCACAATCTGATTTTCACTCTTATTCTTCTCCTGTTTTGCTTTATTAGCTCTATTAATATCATCTTTCAAAATGGAATCAGGAGTCATAGGAAGCAAAGTAATATTTTTATCCTTATGAACAAGAGTGTAGTGATTGTTTCTACCATGGTGTACAGAATTTTTATCAAATTGCCATGGTCTACCAAGTAATAAGGAACATGCTTGCATAGGTACCACATCACAATCAACATAATCAGCATATGTAGAGATACTAAAATGCACACGAATAGTACGTGTTACCTTAACCTTGCCGCTGTTGTTGAACCATTGGATGTAGTAAGGATGTGGATGTGGTCTTGTGGTGAGAGAAAGCTTCTCCACCATCTCCATGCTAGCCAAGTTGTTGCAGCTCCCTCCGTCTATTATGACGCGCACAGAACGTTCCTTCACAACTCCCTTGGTATGGAACAAATTGTGCCTCTGATTTTGCTCAGCTTGTGTGACCTGCACACTCAAAACACGTTGAGCAACTAAACATTCATACCTGTCAGCGTCTTCAGGAGCCATGTATTGCGTCTCATGATCAGAATCATCTCCACCATGTTCTTCACGTGTAATAAGAGCCAATGTCTCCTCATCATAGTCACTAGCGGACTCATATCCACCACCCTCGGTAGCAATCATCACACGCGGATATTTGCATTCTCTCGCATAATGACCTCCTCCCTTACAACGACGACAAATAATATCACTTGTGTGCCCTGTTGATGCCCTGGAAGAAGAAGAACTCTGTGCAGGCCCGACAGGTGCGCTCTTGGCAGATAATGGTGGTTGTTCCTGTTTTCTTGTATCACGGCTGTAGGAGGCACCTGATTGAGGTGCTGGTGCAGTTGAAGTAGAAGATGCACGCGGTGTCCATGATGAAGGTCGGCCTGCAGAAAAGTTAGTTCGCGCCAATGCTTGTCGATCCTGCACTTCACGTTCAGCTTTACAAGCAAGATGGAATAAACGAGTGATATTAGTATACTCCTTATAGTCTAGAATGGTCTGAATCTCTCTATTTAATCCACCCAGAAAACGTGCAAGCATAGCTTCATTCTCCTCAACAATACCACATCGAATCATGCCAGTTTGTAATTCCTGATAATATTCTTCTACAGAATTTTTTCCTTGTCTTAAACGCTGCAATTTTTGAAGCAATTCACGTTGATAATATGGTGGAACCCAACGCGTACGCATAGCAGTTTTCAAAGCAGCCCAAGTAGTTGGAATAGGATATAATCTACAATGTTCAGACCACCAGACATATGCAAAACTAGTGAAAGCACAAACAGCAGCAGCAACCCGTCTCTCCTCGGGATATTGTAAACATGTAAAACGTTGTTCAGTTTCTAACTCCCAAGTAAGATATATATCAGGAACATATCTACCTCAAATGGTGGAATATTCAATTTCGGTTTAGGAATATGGACATCATCTCGTACCTGAGGTGGTGGTGCAGGCCTACCATTACGAATATATACCTGAGGTCAACCTGCTGGTGGTGGTGCTGGTGGTTGCACGTAGTTCTGATTTTGAGCAACCTCATCCTCGTAATCTCCCACATAATCATCCTCCTCCGCATCAGCAGCAGGAGCCACAGAAGTATCAACAGCAGCACCAACAGTTTGTCCAAACGCAAGAGGAACACGGCTCGCTCAGCGGAGGTCTATTTCGCGACGTGGAGGTAGTCGTTGTTGTTGTTGTTGGAGAGGTGCGTTAGGTGCAGCGGGTGGTGGTGGTGGAAGACGCGCGAGCAATTCATTAAACTTGTTATCGAGCTTTGTTTCAAACGTCTTCTCCATGCCATCTATCTTCTCCATGGCCTCTTCAAATCTGTTTAGCACGTCTTGCACCTGTCCACTCATCATTTGCTGAAATTTATCATGCAAATCCTTATTCGTCATGTTCTCTCAGTCAGTCTCGTCGGCTTGTGATCCTGGCATGGTTAGCAGCAATAGAAACACACAAGAATATGATCCTACAGACTACTAACAAGAGGTGGTGGTGGGTGTCACAAATCCGTCAAGCAAATCTCAAATTCTTACCAGTTCTTACCCAGCAGCAGGCGGTGATCGGCAACCGTTGTAGTCAAAAACTCTCAAAGCTTGGATAGAGCGATTACCAGGGAGAGTCAAACGCACGACGTAGATGTATGTGGAGCTGGGAAGGCTTATAATATGGTAGCAAAAAGGGTCAGCAATAATCAATTCAGAGATGCAAAGTTGAATAAACGCTCAACGACGGTACTGTGTTGGTCCTAGGCTAGACTGTGCTAGAGACGCGAGCCTAGAACACCAACAAAATCACGGCGCGACACGTAAACAAGGGAAACGCACACTCTGGAAAAAAAAATTCGCTCTTTTTTTGCGCTGCTTTTTTTTGCGAAAAATCACTATAATGGCGAGTGTCTCAAAACTCTTCCTAGCTCAAACTGATAGGATGGGCACGAAATTTTTTCGACCAATTTTTTTTTCGACTGCCCGGACCCAAAAACTGGAAACGGGTCAAAAAAAACTTCCTATAATGGCACCTGTCTCAAAACACTCAGAAACACCTAAAAATAGGATAGCCAGAATTTTTTTCGAAAAATGCGTTTTCGAAAAATTTTGGGCCTAAACGGAGCGTGGTTTCCGGACTCTTTTTTTTTCCGAAACCTACTCCGACAAGGAAACACGAGTCGGAATCTAGATGGATCTCGAAAACAAACCTAATATGACAAGAACTCGGATTGGTGGTGGATATATGGTGGTAGATGGCAGCGGTGGTGGTATATGACAGCTGTGGTGGTATATGGATACGGATTCGAAGCGGTGGCGGATAAGCGGTGGTGGTAGATGGCAGGGGTGATGATGATGGTGCGGCTGCGGCGTGACAACTTATGACCAGAACTCGAAACTCTAAAAGACTAGACTCTAAGACCAGCAACTAGACATGACGATGCAACCCCAAATTCAACAAAGCAAAACCCTAAAAAGATTATGCAAAGGCTCAGATTGGTTCGGATATGATGAACTAACCCTAATTTTTTTTGTGGCTTTTTCGTGGACTATAGGTATGAAGAACAGACTCGATCTAAACTACGAAAAAGTGTAAAATCTCACCGAGCAACCTGGAAATCTGATACCACTTGATAGAGGCAAAGGTGTCCCGTCTTTTGATGAGATGATGGATATCGCTTTGGTGGCAGTCGACTTTGACGATCCAACTACGAACGTGCGAGGACGTCGCGCCTTAGCAATCGCTAAACCAACTCCGAGAGGTTATTGACCACGCCGGAGCACGATCAACCTGACCACGAGGGTCTGTTTCCTGCGAGCAAACGAAGAACAAGCAAGAAACTGAGATTGCAATCTGGATATTGCGAATATAAGATGAAAGCTTTATTGATCAAGGTGGGGTTCTGTGACGCCTTTGTCTGGTCGTTGAACACAAACGAAGTACGCGAAGTTGCAGCTATGGCGAACTTTTAATCTAAACAAAACCCCAAAGTCTAAACGATGCCCTAAGGGCTGTATATATGGAGGAAGAGGGGGAAATTTCGTGGCCCTTGGTGGAGGGGTCCGAAATCAACCCTATCTCTTGTTTCCCCACACATACGGACTCTAAAAATAGCCTATACTTATGTATTTCGAAATTACATGGGCCTGGCCCAATAATAAGGTGACGCAGCACCTAAAATAGCCTCGGGACGAAATTTATGAAGTGGCATCTTGTATATTTCGTCCAAGGCTTCATGCACCCATTATGGTGGCTTCAAAGTCCTGAAATCATCACTTGTAACTCCGTTCTTGTTCCCCTTGCGCAAGCCATCATCTCCATGCTTGTTCTTGCTCCAATGTTCATCCTTCTCCAAGCTAGGCCCTTCATTTGTAAGCAAAACAAATGTATCCAATTTAGGCAGCATCATATTCTCATGAACATTAGAATCATTACCAAGAACCGAAAGTACCTGGTAATTTAGTTGGCGTGCACGAGCTCTAGTAATTGGTCCAGTATGTATAGCAGCAGGGGCTGTGGGTGTAACAATTGTATTGATGTCCTCATCATCCTCCCCTTCTTGAAATGAAGTCGTCCTCGACGGAAGTTCATCTTCCTCACCCAAATAAGGCTTCAAATCTGCAATGTTAAAAGTGGGACTAACCCCAAAATCTGCAGGCAGCTCAAGTTTATATGCATTATCATTTATTTTCTCTAACACCTTAAAGGGACCATCAGCACGTGGCATTAACTTTGATTTGCGCAAATCAGGAAATCTATCCTTACGCAAATGTAACCAAACAAGATCTCCAGGTGCAAACACAACATGTTTTCTACCCTTATCTCCAGCAAGTTTATATTTAGCATTCATGCGCTCAATGTTTTCCTTAGTTAACTCATGCATTTTTAAAATCAATTCAGCACGTTGTTTAGCATCAAAATTAACCTTCTCTGAAGATGGAAGAGGCAACAAATCAATAGGTGCACGAGGTAGGAAACCATACACAACTTCAAAAGGGCACATCTTAGTAGTAGAATGCAATGAACGATTATAAGCAAATTCAATATGAGGCAAGCATTCCTGATGAGGACATCAATACAATTGTTACACCCACAGCCCCTGCTGCTATACATACTGGACCAATTACTAGAGCTCGTGCACGCCAACTAAATTATCAGGTACTTTCGTTTCTTGGTAATGATTCTAATGTTCATGAGAATATGACGCTGCCTAAATTGGATACATTTGTTTTGCTTACAAATGAAGGGCCTAGCTTGGAGAAGGATGAACATTGGAGCAAGAACAAGAATGGAGTTACAAGTGATGATTTCAGGACTTTGAAGCCACCATAATGGGTGCATGAAGCCTTGAACGAAATATACAAGATGCCACTTCATAAATTTCGTCCCGAGGCTATTTTAGGTGCTGCGTCACCTTATTATTGGGCCAGGCCCATGTAATTTCGAAATACATAAGTATAGGCTATTTTTAGAGTCCGTATGTGTGGGGAAACAAGAGATAGGGTTGATTTCGGACCCCTCCACCAAGGGCCACGAAATTCCCCCCTCTTCCTCCATATATACAGCCCTTAGGGCATCGTTTAGACTTTGGGTTTTGTTTAGATTAAAAGTTCGCCATAGCTGCAACTTCGCGTACTTCGTTTGTGTTCAACGACCAGACAAAGGCGTCACAGAACCCCACCTTGATCAATAAAGCTTTCATCTTATATTCGCAATATCCAGATTGCAATCTCAGTTTCTTGCTTGTTCTTCATTTGCTCGCAGGAAACAGACCCTCGTGGTCAGGTTGATCGTGCTCCGGCGTGGTCAATAACCTCTCGGAGTTGGTTTAGCGATTGCTAAGGCGCGACGTCCTCGCACGTTCGTAGTCGGATCGTCAAAGTCGACTTCCACCAAAGCGAAATCCATCATCTCATCGAAAGACGGGACACCTTTGCCTCTATCATATTGCGAATATAAGATGAAAGCTTTATTGATCAAGGTGGGGTTCTATGACGCCTTTGTCTGGTCGTTGAACACAAACGAAGTACGCGAAGTTGCAGCTATGGCGAACTTTTAATCTAAACAAAACCCGAAGTCTAAACGATGCCCTAAGGGCTGTATATATGGAGGAAGAGGGGGGGAATTTCGTGGCCCTTGGTGGAGGGGTCCGAAATCAACCCTATCTCTTGTTTCCCCACACATACGTACTCTAAAAATAGCCTATACTTATGTATTTCGAAATTACATGGGCCTGGCCCAATAATAAGGTGACGCAGCACCTAAAATAGCCTCGGGACGAAATTTATGAAGTGGCATCTTGTATATTTCGTCCAAGGCTTCATGCACCCATTATGGTGGCTTCAAAGTCCTGAAATCATCACTTGTAACTCCGTTCTTGTTCCCCTTGCGCATGCCATCATCTCCATGCTTGTTCTTGCTCCAATGTTCATCCTTCTCCAAGCTAGGCCCTTCATTTGTAAGCAAAACAAATGTATCCAATTTAGGCAGCATCATATTCTCATGAACATTAGAATCATTACCAAGAAACGAAAGTACCTGGTAATTTAGTTGGCGTGCACGAGCTCTAGTAATTGGTCCAGTATGTATAGCAGCAGGGGCTGTGGGTGTAACAATTGTATTGATGTCCTCATCAGATAGAGTATATTGTATCACTGGGTTTGGATGCACCGGTGAAGTTTGCACCAACTCTCAAGGTGAGAAAGGGCAATGCACGGTACCGAAGAGGCTAGCAAAGGCGGAAAGGTGAGAGTGCGTATAATCCATGGACTCAATATTAGTCAAAAGAACTCATATACTTATTGCAAAAATTTAGAAGCCATCAAAAATTCAAGTACTACGCGCATGCTCCTAGGGGGATAGATTGGTAGGAAAAGACCATCGCTCGTCCCCGACAGCCACTCATAAGGATGCACAAGCCAGGTACACTTCATGTTTCAAATTTGTTACACAACTTTAACCATACGTGCATTCTACGGGACTTGCAAACTTCGACACAAGTATTTCTCAAATTCATAATCACCCAACTAGCACGACTTTGATATTATCACCTCCATATCTTAAAACAATTATCAAGCATCAAACTTATCTTAGTATTCAACTAACTCAAAAGAAAGTTTCACATATCTTAAACACCAAGTATATTAACATTAAGCAAATTACCATGCTATTAACGACTCTCAAAATAATCTAAGTGAAGCATGAGAGATCAATAGTTTCTGAAAAACAAAGCCACCACCATGCTCTAAAAGATCTAAGTGAAGCACTAGAGCAAAAATTGTCACGCTCAAAAGATATAAGTGAAGCACTATGAGCAAAACTATCAAGCTCAAAAGATATAAGTGAAGCACATAGAGTATTCTAACAAATTCCAAATCATATATGGCTCTCTCAAAACGTGTGTACAGCAAGGATGATTGTGGTAGACTAACAAGCAAATACACAAATCATACAAGACGCTCCAAGCAAAACACATATCATGTTGGTGAATAAAAATATAGGTCCAAGTAAATTACCGATGGAAGTGGACGAAAGAGGGGATGCCTTCCGGGGCATCCCCAAGCTTTCAATTTTTGGTGTCCTTGTATTATCTTGGGGGTTCCATGGGCATCCCCAAGCTTAGGCTATTGCCACTCCTTGTTCCATAATCCATCAAAAGAATTCACCCAAAACTTGAAAACTTCACAACACAAAACTCAACAGAAATTTCTTGAGCTCCGTTAGAGAAAGAAAACAAAAGACAACTTCAAGGTACTGTAATTAACTCATTCTTTATTTATATTGGTGTTAAACCTACTGTATTCCAACTTCTCTATGGTTTATAAACTATTTTACTAGCCATAGATTCATCAAAATAAGCAAACAACACACGAAAAACAGAATCTGTCAAAAACAGAACAGTCTGTAGAAATATGTAACTAACGCAAACTTATGGAACTCTAAAACTTCTACCAAAATAGGAAGTATTGAACAATTTGTTTATTGATGAGAAGAAAAAAAGAATCAACTCAAAATCACGTTTCTGTGATTTATCATAACTAAATTCGTGCGCGCAAAGTTTCTGTTTTTCAGCAGAATCAAATCAACTATCATCGTAGGTTATCCTATAGTTTCTACTTGGCACAAACACTAATTAAAACATAAAACTACATCCAAACAGAAGGTAGATGGATTATTTATTCCTAAACAGAAGCAAAAACGAAAAACACAAAATAAAATTGGGTTTCCTCCCAACAAGCGCTATCGTTTAACGCCCTTAGCTAGGCATAAAAGCAAGGATAGATCTAGGTGTTGCCATCTTTGGTAGGCAATCCATAAGTGGCTCTCATGATAGATTCATATGGTAATTTTATTTTATTTCTAGGGAAGTGTTCCATACCCTTCTTTAAGGAAATTGGAATCTAATATTCCCTTCCTTCATATCAATAATTGCACCAATCATTCTAAGGAAAGGTCTATCAAGAATTATAGGACATGAAGGATTGCAATCTATATCAAGAACGATAAAATCTACGGGAACATAATTCCTATTTGCAACAATAAGAACATCATTAATTCTTCCCATAGGCTTTTTAATAGTGGAATCCGCAAGATGCAAGTTTAAAGAGCAATCATCAAAATCACGGAAATCTAGCAAATCACATAAAGTTTTGGGAATAGTAGAGACACTAGCACCCAAATCACACAAAGCATGGAACTCATAATCTTTAATTTTAATTTTAATAGTAGGTTCCCACTCATCATAGAGTTTTCTAGGGATAGAAACTTTCAACTCAAGTTTTTCTTCATAAGATTGCATCAAAGCATCAACAATGTGTTCGGTAAGGGCCTTATTTTGACTATGAGCATGAGGAGATTCTAGCACGGATTGCAACAAGGAAATACAACCAATCAAAGAGCAATTTTCATAATTAAATTCCTTGAGATCCAAAATAGTGGGTTTAGCAACATCACGGTTTTTATTTATTTCAATCCCACTTTCATCAAATTCATCATCAAGATCTAGAAACTCCGAATTCTTAGAACGCCTTCTAGGTAAAGGAAGATCATATTCAGATTCATCAAGATTCATATTGCAAAACAAAGATTTAATGGGGGGCACATCAATAACTTTTAGATCTTCATCTTGATTTTCATAGGAATTGGAAGAACACGCTTTACTAAAGGCATCTTTGGAAGCACGCATCCTAGCGGTTCTTTCCTTGCACTCATCAATGGAAATTCTCATGGCTTTGAGATACTCATTGATATCATGCTTAGGAGGAATAGATCTAAGATTTAAAGAATCAATTTCAAGACAAATTATATCAACATTCCTAGCCAAATCATCAACTTTAAGCAATTTCTCTTCAAGCAAAGCATTAAAATTCTTTTGTGAATTCATAAACTCTTTAACAGTACTCTCAAATTCAGAGGGTATCTTATTAAAATTTCCATAAGAGTTGTTGTAGGAATTTCCATATATATTAGAAGGATTACTAGGATAAGGCCTAGGATTAAAATTCCCTCTATACGCGTTGTTTCCAAAACTATTCCTACCAACAAAATTCACATCCATAGATTCATTATTATTCTCAAGCAAGGTAGATAAAGGCATATCATTGGGATCAAGAGGAGTATTTTTAGGAGCAAACATCTTCATAAGTTCATCCATCTTTTCACTCAAAACATTGATTTCTTCTATAGCATGCACTTTTTTACTAGAAGATCTTTCGGTGTGCCATTGAGAATAATTAGCCATAATATTATCAAGCAATTTGGTAGCATCCCCTAACGTAATTTCCATAAAAGTGCCTCCCGCGGCCGAATCTAAAAGATTTCTAGAAGCAAAATTCAATCCGGCACAAAAAATTTATATGATCATCCATAAATTCAAACCATGAGTAGGGAAATTGCGAAGCATTAATTTCATTCTTTCCCAAGATTGGGCAACATGCTCATGATCAAGTTGTTTAAAATTCATGATGTCATTCCTAAGAGTGATAATCTTAGTGGGAGGAAAATACTTACAGATAAAAGCATCTTTGCACTTGTTCCAAGAATCAATACTATTTTCAGGCAAAGATGAAAACCAAACTTTAGCACGATCTCTAAGTGAAAACGGAAATAACTTCAATTTGACAATATTGTTATCCGTATCTTTTTTCTTTTGCATATCACACAAATAAACAAAATATTGTTTAGATGAGTAGCTGTATCTTCACTAGGAAGGCCGGTGAATTGATCTTTCATAACAAGATTCAACAAAGCGGTATTGATTTCACAAGACTCGCTGATATGATGCGAGGGTGTCCCGATCTTTCGATGAGATGGTAATAATCGATTTGGTGGAGACGACTTTGACGATCCGACTACAAACGTGCACGACGTTGCGCCTTGGCAATCGCTAAACCAATCTCCAGAGGTTATTGACCACGCCGGTGCACGATCAACCTGACCATGAAGGTCTATTCCTGCAAGCAATCGAAGAACGAGCAAGAATATGATAAAGCAATCTGAATATTGCAAATATATATGAAGTATTGATAATGGTGGGGATCCGGAAGCGGTCTTGGTCTGGTCGTTGGACACAAATGAAGTACACGAAGTTGCAATGGCTAACTTTTAACTAAACAAATCCCCAAGGAAAAACTACTAGATGGATCTACTTATATAGGAGCAAGGGGTGGCGGCCAAGGAGGTGGGAGGACGTCCCAAGGCAGCCTAAAACTAAATCTAGGTCGTACAAGGCCAATGGGCCCAAGTGGAGGTGATGTAACACCTTTGGACTTGTAGTTTGACTCGGATTCTGCTGCAACATCAGATTGTTTCGTCCACAACTCAACGCTCCGGACGAATTTGAAGGTGATTCCAATTGGGTTGGAAAGTGCATGAAATCTAGTTTCCAACAAAAAAGAATCACCCAATTTGGAGTCCGTATTAAAAACTTGTGTGCGTTTTGAGTCAGGTGTGTCTGTGCAGTCCGAATCTGAATCCAGAACGTGAGAGACTTGGACTCTATCTTCTCTTGGGCCAAAAGTGACGTGAGAGAACTTTTTGGACAGCAAATAAACATCTCTTTCTTCCTTATCTTCATATGTGGATTGTACAAATGTCCCATACACCTGCAATTAGACAAAACACAAAAGTGTGTGAAGTATTTTTGTTCTAGATAACATAAATAGATTATTGAATAGTTTGCACTAGAAATCACCTGACAAATATGCATATATGCAATATTTTTGGTCATATCCAAGGTAGTCATGTCCTCATCATCCTCCCCTTCTTGAAAATAAAGCCGTCCTCGGCGTTGCTTAATCTGAAATGTGGCTAACAAAAGAGACAAGGTGTACATGTTGTATATGTATATGTCATCCATTTTTACTTCCCTTGATTTTTGCATATATGACACATGAATAGATGAGTAACTTGCATAGTTCATAAAATCTAAAGCCAAAAAATTAGCACAAGAAGTAGAAGGCATGAAAATATTGCAACTCAGTTTGCACATATAAGTGAAGCTCTTATTCATTTCAAAAGATTCACAATGTTCATCATTAAACCATCCCAACATTGGTGAATAAACCTTACTTGCATCAAATTTACATGCTACAACATGCTTAAATAAGCAAACATGCAATAAGTCATTCAACACAGAATCATCACCAAGATTAGAGGTCATATCAAAATGATTAAACATTGGTTCTTTTGCATCAATAGTTAATTCAATGGGTGCACTCAAAATTGTTGGTATTTCAGTTGTTTGATCACATGGCAAAGTCAAATTATCAACGTAGTCCTCTAAAATAGGTGGTGTGATCAAAGTAGTGGGTAGCTCATCAGATGGTGCATTCAAATTGACAAGGCATTCATCATTCTCATGTAGAGATGGAAGATCAGTACCTTTGTCATTACCTCTTATGATCAACTCAGATGATGTAGCCACTCTCGGGGGCGATGTGTCACATGGTGGAGGTGATGTAGTCCTGACAACAACGGATGTGGTTGTCATAGTATGCCTAGTAGTTGAAGGAACAATCATATCAACTCTTGGAATGTGCATCGTGCGCTTGTTCTCCTCGTGGCCAACACGTTGTTTTATTTCCTGTTCAGCTTTGCAAGCAAGATGAAACAAATGGTCCATAAGATAACACTCTTCATGAATTAGTATCTCTTGAATATCACGGTTTAATCCTCCCCAAAATCTATCCATAAAATCATCTTCACTTTCTTCTAAAGAGGAATGCAACAAGGTAGTTTGTAAATCATCATAATATTTTGTTACAGTTTCACTACCTTGTTTTAAGTGTTGCAACTTCTTAATCATGTCACGAGTATAATAAGCAGGGACGAAAGTATGTCGCATGGCAAGTTTCAAATCATCCCAAGTAGTAGGTATATAATCAGGGTGTAACCGACAATATTCACTCCACCAAACCAAAGCATAACCAGTGAAAGAACCAACCGCAACCTTAACCTTTTTATGTTCATCAAAATTATGGGAAGCAAATATATTTTTTATGTCGAACTCCCATTCAATATATAAAGCAGGTTTAAAACGGCCATTAAATGGTGGTATAGATACATTAACCTGATCATGTGCATTTGGATGTTTGTGCACCTCTCGTGACGGTTGTGGTATTTGCAAAGGTGGTGGCACGTCTCCGCGATCGACAAAGCCCATGAATTGACTCTGGATCCTGTCATGATTAGTAGAACAAGAAACAAAACCCAAAAATAATGTTCCTATAACTACTAGGATGTGGTGGTAAAACGCTCACAGTAAAGCAAATATCAATGTCTTACACGTTCTTACCATGCAGCAGGCGGTGATCGGCAACCAGCGGTGTCAAGTAACTCCGAATATTGAGTAAAGCGATTGCCAGGGGAGCGTACGTATACACGGTGTAGAAATATGTGGAGCTGGGTTGGCTATATATGGTAGCAAAAGATTAGCAATAATCAATTCAAAGATGCAATGTTGAATAAACGCTCAACGACGGTACTGTGCTGGTCCTAGGCTAGACCGGACTAGAGACGCGAGCCTAGAACACTAATGAGGTCACGGCGTAGCACAACTAGCATCAATGAAGGATACTAAGTAGTTCTTGACAGCAAGATATAAGTGAAGATCACAACGGCAGTGAAGATAATGATGAAAAACAACTGCCAAGCAGGATATACAACAACTCTCTCTCCAACTTTCCTCTTGAAAAGTTTGAGACAATTTTCTGATAAATTCTTTCAAAGAATGCTACTAACTCAAGCTTTCCAATGCAAAAAGAATCACTCAATTCCGAGTTGATATGAGGAGTCAAAGAATTCTAAAACTGGCCTGAAAAATTGGAACAAGTTGTGTTCACGAATTTCGGAGGGTAAAAAGACCTATTTAGAAGCCGATTTTGAGGTGCCAAATATTGAACTAGTTTCTGCAACTATTTAGATGCGGCTCGTCGCTATCTTCAATTTGAGTACTCACGGAGCCAAAACGGACTTTGTATGAGGAAGATACACCTGTTTTACTGAACAGTGCGCAAAACAGATTCCAATCCGAATTCAGGTACGAGATTGATTCTAGATAGATCCAATTTTTTTTCTTCTCTCTTTTTTTTCTCACGCTTTTTTTTTCTTTTTCTTCTCCCTCTTTTTCTTTTTTTCTTTCCTTTTTTCTCTCTTTTTTTCTTTATCTTCTTTTTCTCCCTCTTTCCAAGACAAACTAGATAAGATGCAGATTCGATCTGGCGAAGATGTGAGTGACCTCAACTATGATTATGACAATAAACAGTGCGTAGCACGTGGTGGAAATTGGTGGATTGGATGGTGGACAGCGGATGGGATAATGATGCAGCGGCTGCGTGACTAATGTGAACAGAACTCGAAACTCTAAAGGAACTAGACACTAAGACCAGCAACTCGACACGGCGATGCAACCGATAATTCAATAATGCAAACAATGAAAAGAAAATTGCAAAGGCTCAGACTGGCTTGGACCAAGGATGAATAGATCTAACTCTTTTTTGTGGCTTTTTCTTGGACAATAGGTAAGAAAATAAATCTAATCTAGGAAAACTGGAAATTCTCACCGAGCAACCTGAAAACTGATACCACTTGATAGAGGCGGGGGTGTCCCGATCTTTCGATGAGATGGTAATTATCGATTTGGTGGAGACGACTTTGACGATCCGACTACAAACGTGCACGACGTTGCGCCTTAGCAATCGATAAACCAATCTCCAGAGGTTATTGACCACGCCGGTGCACGATCAACCTGACCACGAAGGTCTATTCCTGCAAGCAATCGAAGAACGAGCAAGAATATGATAAAGCAATCTGAATATTGCAAATATATATGAAGTATTGATAATGGTGGGGATCCGGAAGCGGTCTTGGTCTGGTCGTTGGACACAAACGAAGTACACGAAGTTGCAATGGCTAACTTTTAACTAAACAAATCCCCAAGGAAAAACTACTAGATGGATCTACTTATATAGGAGCAAGGGGTGGCGGCCAAGGAGGTGGGAGGACGTCCCAAGGCAGTCTAAAACTAAATCTAGGTCGTACAAGGCCAATGGGCCCAAGTGGAGGTGATGTAACACCTTTGGACTTGTAGTTTGACTCGGATTCTGCTGCAACATCAGATTGTTTCGTCCACAACTCAACGCTCCGGACGAATTTGAAGGTGATTCCAATTGGGTTGGAAAGTGCATGAAATCTAGTTTCCAACAAAAAAGGAATCACCCAATTCGGAGTCCGTATTAAAAACTTGTGTGCGTTTTGAGTCAGGTGTGTCTGTGCAGTCCGAATCTGAATCCAGAACGTGAGAGACTTGGACTCTATCTTCTCTTGGGCCAAAAGTGACGTGAGAGAACTTTTTGGACAGCAAATAAACATCTCTTTCTTCCTTATCTTCATATGTGGATTGTACAAATGTCCCATACACCTGCAATTAGACAAAACACAAAAGTGTGTGAAGTATTTTTGTTCTGGATAACATAAATAGATTATTGAATAGTTTGCACTAGAAATCACCTGACAAATATGCATATATGCAATATTTTTGGTCATATCCAAGGTAGTCATGTCCTCATCACTCGCCATTATTAAGAGGAGCAATCGGAGTACTAAGGAAATCATTATTATTGGTATTCGAGAAATCACACAATTTGGTATTATCTTGTGCCATGGCAACAAGTAATCCAACACACAAGAAAACAAAAAGGCAAACGGAAAAAGGCAAACGGGAAGAGAGGAGGAGATTGGGAAAGAGAGGGCAAATAAAACGTCAAGGGTGAAGTGGGGGAGAGGAAAACGAGAGGCAAATGGCAAATAATGTAATGCGAGAGATAGGGATTGCGATGGGTACTTGGTATGGTTGACTTGCTTGCATGAGCCTCCCCGGCAACAACGCCAGAAATTCTTCTTGCTACCTCTTGAGCACTGCGTTGGATTTCCCCGAATAGGAGAGGATTATGCAGCAAAGTATCATAAGTATTTCCCTCAGTTTTTGAGAACCAAGGTATCAATCCAGTAAGAGACCATGCACAAGTCCCTCGTACCTACACAAAATGATAGCAACTCGCAACCAACGCGATTAGGGGTTGTCAATCGCTTCACGGTCACTTACGATAGTGAGATCTGATAGAGATGATAAATAATATTTTTGGTATTTTTGATAGATAGATGCAAAGTAAAAACTAAAGGCAAAGTAAAAACAAAGCAAGTAAATAAAGTGATAGCGATTGATATGATGAGAATAGACCCCGGGGCCATAGGTTTAACTAGTGGCTTCTCTCAAGAGCATAAGTATTCTACGGTGGGTGAACAAATTACTATTGAGCAATTGACAGAATTGAGCATAGTTATGATTTTATCTAGGTTATGATCATGTATATAGGCATCACGTCCAAAACAAGTAGATCGAAACGATTCTGCATCTACTACTATTACTCCACTCATCGCCGCTATCCAGCATGCATCTAGAGTATTAAGTTAAAAACAGAGTAACACCGTAAGCAAGATGACATGATGTAGAGGGATAAATTCATGCAATATGATAAAAACCCCATCTTGTTATCCTCGATGGCAACAATACAATACGTGCCTTGCTGCCCCTTGTGTCACTTGGTAAGGACACTGCAAGATTGAACCCAAAGCTAAGCACTTCTCCCATTGCAAGAACTACCAATCTAGTTGGCCAAACCAAAAAAGATAATTCGAAGAGACTTGCAAAGATAACTCAATCATACATAAAAGAACTCAGAGAAGAATCAAATATTTTCCATAGATAATTCTGGATCATGAACCCACAATTCATCGGTCTCAACAAATACACCGCAAAAAGAAGATTAGATCGAATAGATCTCCACGAGAGAGGGGGAGAACATTGTATTGAGATCCAAAAAGAGAGAAGAAGCCATCTAGCTACTAGCTATGGACCCGAAGGTCTGAAGTAAACTACTCACACTTCATCGGAGGGGCTATGGTGATGATGTAGAAGCCCTCCATGGTGGATGCCCCCTCCGCTGGAGCTCCGGAACAGGCCCCAAGATGGGATCTCATGGATACAGAAGGTTGCGGTGGTGGAATTAGGTTTTTGGATCCTTCTTCTGATCGTACGGGGGTACGTAGGTATATATAGGACGAAGGAGTACGTCGGTGGAGCTTCGAGGGGCCCACGAGGTAGGGGGGCGCCCTCCACCCTCATGACCGCCTCGTGGCTTTCTTGACAGAGGGTCCAAGTCTCCTGGATCTTATCTGATGACAAAATCACGTTCCCGAAGGTTTTATTCCGTTTGGACTCCGTTTGATATTCCGTTTCTTCGAAACACTCAAAAAGGCAAAAAATAGCAATTCTGGGCTGGGCCTCCGGTTAATAGGTTAGTCCCAAAAGTAATATAAAAGTCGAAAATAAAGCCCAATCCAGTCCAAAACAGTAGATAAAGTAGCATGGAGCAATCAAAAATTATAGATACGTTGGAGACATATCACGAGGACGACGGTGGGCGTGGCTACGATGGCGGTGCGACGGCAGCTGCTTCGGCCAAGGCGGGAGAGAGCGAGAGAGAGGACAGGGGGGAGAGTGAGATGTCCAGGGGCTCGGGGCGGCGCCGAGGAGGCCCTTCGAGGCGTCGCGCTGGCGCGGGCGTCGCAGGCAAGCAGGGAGGTGGCTTGGCGAGCTCGGCGGCGTTGCGGTGTCCCTCCTCTGCCTACTGGCAGAGGTGGGTTGTGACTGGGGCGGGCCAGGTGGGCCGGCCCAGTACAGGTAAGTGGCCTCTAGCCTTTCTCTCTCTCTCTCTCTTTTTCATTTAAATTGTTTTTCTATTTTTTTGCAATTGTTTGGCTTTTTTTTAAATACTAAAACATTTCCATAAATCCTGAAAATAATTGTGGGCTCTTTCGGGATTATTCCTAACAGCCCTCACTTAAATCCAGAATTATTTGGGCATTTGAATTATTTTATAGCATTTAAATGCCCAAATGCAAATAGGTAATGATTTAATCTAGCGACCTTATGTGTCCTAGAAAAAGGTGAACCAATTTTGGCAGAGGTTCTGGACCAAGACAAAAATGATGGACATTTTAGAAGGGCATTTCAGGTTCATTGAAATTATTTTTAGTAGACCCTAGTTGGTTTCAGGGGGGCTGGGGGTTCTGTCATCCCCATTTCAAGTTTCTGATGAAAGGTAAACATGATGCAACACTCTAATGCATGAACTAGCTAGGGTGTGACAACTCACCCCCACTCAGAAAAATCTCGTCTCGAGATTTAGGATCCTCCGGAAAGAAGGTGGGATACTCGAATCGAAGATGATCCTCGCTTTCCCAAGTTGCTTCTTTCTCAGAATGGTGCGACCATTAAACCTTGAGAAAGTTGATATTATGACGTCGAGTGGTACGCTCGGCTTGATCGAGGATACGAACGGGGTATTGTCGATACGTGAGATTGTCTTGAAGATCAAGCGTTTCATGGTCCACTCCACGGATAGGATCTGAGAAGCAACGCCTGAGCTTAGAAACGTGGAAGACATCATGGACTCTGGAGAGATGCGGAGGTAGTTCCAATTGGTAGGCAACTTCTCCTTGTTTGGCAAGAATGCGAAAGGGTCCAATGTAGCGAGGAGCCAATTTGCCTTTGATACCGAAGCCGTGGGTTCCCTTCAGAGGAGTAACCCGGAGGTAAGCCTTCTGATAGAGGCAAAGGTGTCCCGTCTTTCGATGAGATGGTGGATTTCGCTTTGGTGGAAGTCGACTTTGACGATCCGACTACGAACGTGCGAGGACGTCGCGCCTTAGCAATCGCTAAACCAACTCCGAGAGGTTATTGACCACGCCGGAGCACGATCAACCTGACCACGAGGGTCTGTTTCCTGCGAGCAAACGAAGAACAAGCAAGAAACTGAGATTGCAATCTGGATATTGCGAATATAAGATGAAAGCTTTATTGATCAAGGTGGGGTTCTGTGACGCCTTTGTCTGGTCGTTGAACACAAACGAAGTACGCGAAGTTGCAGCTATGGCGAACTTTTAATCTAAACAAAACCCAAAGTCTAAACGATGCCCTAAGGGCTGTATATATGGAGGAAGAGGGGGGAATTTCGTGGCCCTTGGTGGAGGGGTCCGAAATCAACCCTATCTCTTGTTTCCCCACACATACGGACTCTAAAAATAGCCTATACTGATGTATTTCGAAATTACATGGGCCTGGCCCAATAATAAGGTGACGCAGCACCTAAAATAGCCTCGGTACGAAATTTATGAAGTGGCATCTTGTATATTTCGTCCAAGGCTTCATGCACCCATTATGGTGGCTTCAAAGTCCTGAAATCATCACTTGTAACTGCGTTCTTGTTCCCCTTGCGCATGCCATCATCTCCATGCTTGTTCTTGCTCCAATGTTCATCCTTCTCCAAGCTAGGCCCTTCATTTGTAAGCAAAACAAATGTATCCAATTTAGGCAGCATCATATTCTCATGAACATTAGAATCATTACCAAGAAACGAAAGTACCTGGTAATTTAGTTGGCGTGCACGAGCTCTAGTAATTGGTCCAGTATGTATAGCAGCAGGGGCTGTGGGTGTAACAATTGTATTGATGTCCTCATCATCCTCCCCTTCTTGAAATGAAGTCGTCCTCGACGGAAGTTCATCTTCCTCACCCAAATAAGGCTTCAAATCTGCAATGTTAAAAGTGGGACTAACCCCAAAATCTGCAGGCAGCTCAAGTTTATATGCATTATCATTTATTTTCTCTAACACCTTAAAGGGACCATCAGCACGTGGCATTAACTTTGATTTGCGCAAATCAGGAAATCTATCCTTACGCAAATGTAACCAAACAAGATCTCCAGGTGCAAACACCACATGTTTTCTACCCTTATCGCCAGCAAGTTTATATTTAGCATTCATGCGCTCAATGTTTTCCTTAGTTAACTCATGCATTTTTAAAATCAATTCAGCACGTTGTTTAGCATCAAAATTAACCTTCTCCGAAGATGGAAGAGGCAACAAATCAATAGGTGCACGAGGTAGGAAACCATACACAACTTCAAAAGGGCACATCTTAGTAGTAGAATGCATTGAACGATTATAAGCAAATTCAATATGAGGCAAGCATTCCTCCCACATTTTCTTATTATTCTTCAAAACAGCCCTAAGCATAGTAGACAACGTTCTATTGACTACTTCAGTTTGTCCATCAGTTTGGGGGTGACAAGTAGTACTAAAAAGCAGTTTAGTCCCCAACTTGGCCCATAAACATCTCCAAAAGTGGCTAAGAAATTTAGTATCACGATCTGAAACAATAGTATTTGGCACACCATGCAAGCGAATAATTTCACGAAAGAACAAATCAGCAACATTAACAGCATCATCGCTTTTATGACATGGTATAAAGTGTGCCATTTTCGAGAATCTATCCACGACAACAAATATGCTATCCCTCCCCTTCTTTGTTCGAGGTAAACCTAAAACAAAGTCCATAGATATATCCTCCCAAGGAACACTAGGTACAGGCAAAGGCATATATAAACCATGAGGATTGAGTCGTGACTTAGCTTTTTGACATGTAGTGCAGCGAGCAATAAAACGCTCAACATCCCGTCTCATCTTTGGCCAAAAGAAATGTGTAGCAAGTACGTCCTCCGTCTTCTTCACGCCAAAGTGTCCCATTAATCCTCCTCCATGCGCCTCCTGCAACAACAAAAGACGAATGGAGCTAGCAGGAATGCATAGCTTGTTAGCACGAAACACAAATCCATCGTTAACAACAAACTTGTTCCACATTCTTCCTTCTTTACAATTCTGCATTACATCTTTAAAGTCAGCATCATGCACATATTGATCTTTGATGGTCTCCAAACCAAATATTTTGAAGTCAAGTTGTGAAAGCATAGTATAGCGACGAGACAATGCATCAGCAATAACATTTTCTTTTCCCTTCTTGTGTTTAATGACATAAGGGAAAGTCTCAATGAATTCCACCCATTTAGCATGTCTACGATTCAGTTTAGCTTGACTTTTAATATGTTTCAAAGATTCATGATCAGAATGTATAACAAATTCTTTGGGCCATAAATAATGTTGCCATGTTTCTAAAGTCCGAACAAGAGCATATAATTCTTTATCATAAGTAGAATAATTCAGACTAGGCCCACTCAATTTTTCAGAAAAGTAAGCAACAGGTTTGCCATCTTGTAATAACACACCTCCTAATCCAATTCCACTAGCATCACATTCAAGCTCAAAAGTCTTATTAAAATCAGGAAGTTGGAGTAAAGGAGCATGTGTCAAATTATCTTTCAATACCGTGAAGGCTTCTTCCTGTGCGGTACCCAAAGAAAAGGCACATCCTTCTTTGTAAGCTCGTTGAGAGGTGCAGCAATGGTGCTGAAATCTCTCACAAAACGCATATAGAATCCAGCGAGGCCAAGAAAACTCCTCACCTGTGTGACCGTTTTGGGCTGCGGCCAACTCTCAATAGCTTCAATCTTGGCTTTGTCAACTTCAATTCCCTGTGGAGTAACAACATAGCCAAGAAAAGATACTCGGTCGGTGCAAAAGGTGCACTTCCCAAGGTTACCAAACAAACGTGCATCACGTAGAGCAATAAAAACAGCACGTAAATGTTCCAAATGTTCTTCCAAAGATCTGCTATAAATCAGTATATCATCAAAATAGACTACCACAAATCGTCCAATGAAAGCACGTAAAACTTCGTTCATTAATCTCATGAAAGTACTAGGTGCATTAGTTAACCCAAAAGGCATGACTAACCACTCATATAATCCAAACTTAGTTTTAAATGCTGTTTTCCATTCATCTCCCAATTTCATACGAATTTGATGGTAGCCACTACGCAAATCAACTTTGGAGAATATTGTAGAGCCACTCAATTCATCAAGCATATCATCTAGCCTAGGAATAGGATGACGGTAACGAATAGTAATATTATTAATGCCTCTACAATCAACACACATACGTGATGTACCATCCTTTTTCGGCACTAGAATAATAGGAACAGCACAAGGACTAAGGGATTCGCGCATATAACCTTTGTCGAGAAGCTCTTGTACTTGACGCATAATCTCCTTCGTCTCCTCTGGATTGGTACGGTATGGTGCACGGTTTGGCAGTGAAGCACCGGGAATTAAGTCAATCTGATGCTCAATCCCTCGAATAGGCGGTAATCCCGGTGGCACGTCTTGTGGAAAAACGTCAGCGAACTCCTGCAAAATGTTAGTGACAACAGGAGGCAAAGAGGAAGGCACGTCCTCGAATGAAAATAATGCCTCTTTGCACACAAAAGCATAGCAAACAGATTTGCTGAAATCTAGCTCATCAATATCAGATTTGGTGGCAAATAAACATGCACTTTTCAATTTAATTTCAGAAGCAACACTAGATGGTTTATTATTAGGCTTCATTTGTTGCTCAAATTCTTTTGCCACAATCTGATTTTCACTCTTATTCTTCTCCTGTTGTGCTTTATTAGCTCTATTAATATCATCTTTCATAATGGAATCAGGAGTCATAGGAAGCAAAGTAATATTTTTATCCTTATGAACAAGAGTATAGTGATTGTTTCTACCATGGTGTACAGAATTTTTATCAAATTGCCATGGTCTACCAAGTAATAAGGAACATGCTTGCATAGGTACCACATCACAATCAACATAATCAGCATATGTAGAGATACTAAAATGCACACGAACAGTACGTGTTACCTTAACCTTGCCGCTGTTGTTGAACCATTGGATGTAGTAAGGATGTGGATGTGGTCTTGTGGTGAGAGAAAGCTTCTCCACCATCTCCATGCTAGCCAAGTTGTTGCAGCTCCCTCCGTCTATGATGACGCGCACAGAACGTTCCTTCACAACTCCCTTGGTATGGAACAAATTGTGCCTCTGATTTTGCTCAGCTTGTGTGACCTGCAGACTCAAAACACGTTGATAGAGGCAAAGGTGTCCCGTCTTTCGATGAGATGGTGGATTTCGCTTTGGTGGAAGTCGACTTTGACGATCCGACTACGAACGTGCGAGGACGTCGCGCCTTAGCAATCGCTAAACCAACTCCGAGAGGTTATTGACCACGCCGGAGCACGATCAACCTGACCACGAAGGTCTGTTTCCTGCGAGCAAACGAAGAACAAGCAAGAAACTAAGATTGCAATCTGGATATTGCGAATATAAGATGAAAGCTTTATTGATCAAGGTGGGGTTCTGTGACGCCTTTGTCTGGTCGTTGAACACAAACGAAGTACGCGAAGTTGCAGCTATGGCGAACTTTTAATCTAAACAAAACCCAAAGTCTAAACGATGCCCTAAGGGCTGTATATATGGAGGAAGAGGGGGGGAATTTCGTGGCCCTTGGTGGAGGGGTCCGAAATCAACCCTATCTCTTGTTTCCCCACACATACGGACTCTAAAAATAGCCTATACTTATGTATTTCGAAATTACATGGGCCTGGCCCAATAATAAGGTGACGCAGCACCTAAAATAGCTTCAGGACGAAATTTATGAAGTGGCGTCTTGTATATTTCGTCCAAGGCTTCATGCACCCATTATGGTGGCTTCAAAGTCCTGAAATCATCACTTGTAACTCCGTTCTTGTTTCCCTTGCGCATGCCATCATCTCCATGCTTGTTCTTGCTCCAATGTTCATCCTTCTCCAAGCTAGGCCCTTCATTTGTAAGCAAAACAAATGTATCCAATTTAGGCAGCATCATATTCTCATGAACATTAGAATCATTACCAAGAAACGAAAGTACCTGGTAATTTAGTTGGCGTGCACGAGCTCTAGTAATTGGTCCAGTATGTATAGCAGCAGGGGCTGTGGGTGTAACAATTGTATTGATGTCCTCATCATCAATCCTCATGGTTTATATATGCCTTTGCCTGTACCTAGTGTTCCTTGGGAGGATATATCTATGGACTTTGTTTTAGGTTTACCTCGAACAAAGAAGGGGAGGGATAGCATATTTGTTGTCGTGGATAGATTCTCGAAAATGGCACACTTTATACCATGTCATAAAAGCGATGATGCTGTTAATGTTGCTGATTTGTTCTTTCGTGAAATTATTCGCTTGCATGGTGTGCCAAATACTATTGTTTCAGATCGTGATACTAAATTTCTTAGCCACTTTTGGAGATGTTTATGGGCTAAGTTGGGGACTAAACTGCTTTTTAGCACTACTTGTCACCCCCAAACTGATGGACAAACTGAAGTAGTCAATAGAACGTTGTCTACTATGCTTAGGGCTGTTTTGAAGAATAATAAGAAAATGTGGGAGGAATGCTTGCCTCATATTGAATTTGCTTATAATCGTTCATTGCATTCTACTACTAAGATGTGCCCTTTTGAAGTTGTGTATGGTTTCCTACCTCGTGCACCTATTGATTTGTTGCCTCTTCCATCTTCGGAGAAGGTTAATTTTGATGCTAAACAACGTGCTGAATTGATTTTAAAAATGCATGAGTTAACTAAGGAAAACATTGAGCGGATGAATGCTAAATATAAACTTGCTGGAGATAAGGGTAGAAAACATGTTGTGTTTGCACCTGGAGATCTTGTTTGGTTACATTTGCGTAAGGATAGATTTCCTGATTTGCGCAAATCAAAGCTAATGCCACGTGCTGATGGTCCCTTTAAGGTGTTAGAGAAAATAAATGATAATGCATATAAACTTGAGCTGCCTGCAGATTTTGGGGTTAGTCCCACTTTTAACATTGCAGATTTGAAGCCTTATTTGGGTGAGGAAGATGAACTTTCGTCGAGGACGACTTCAATTCAAGAAGGGGAGGATGATGAGGACATTAATACAATTGTTACACCCACAGCCCCTGCTGCTATACATACTGGACCAATTACTAGAGCTCGTGCACGCCAACTAAATTACCAGGTACTTTCGTTTCTTGGTAATGATTCTAATGTTCATGAGAATATGATGCTGCCTAAATTGGATACATTTGTTTTGCTTACAAATGAAGGGTCTAGCTTGGAGAAGGATGAACATTGGAGCAAGAACAAGCATGGAGATGATGGCATGCACAAGGGAAACAAGAACGGAGTTACAAGTGATGATTTCAGGACTTTGAAGCCACCATAATGGATGCATGAAGCCTTGGACGAAATATACAAGATGCCACTTCATAAATTTCGTCCCGAGGCTATTTTAGGTGCTGCGTCACCTTATTATTGGGCCAGGCCCATGTAATTTCGAAATACATAAGTATAGGCTATCTTTAGAGTCCGTATGTGTGGGGAAACAAGAGATAGGGTTGATTTCGGACCCCTCCACCAAGGGCCACGAAATTCCCCCCTCTTCCTCCATATATACAGCCCTTAGGGCATCGTTTAGACTTTGGGTTTTGTTTAGATTAAAAGTTCGCCATAGCTGCAACTTCGCGTACTTCGTTTGTGTTCAACGACCAGACAAAGGCGTCACAGAACCCCACCTTGATCAATAAAGCTTTCATCTTATATTCGCAATATCCAGATTGCAATCTTAGTTTCTTGCTTGTTCTTCGTTTGCTCGCAGGAAACAGACCCTCGTGGTCAGGTTGATCGTGCTCCGGCGTGGTCAATAACCTCTCGGAGTTGGTTTAGCGATTGCTAAGGCGCGACGTCCTCACACGTTCGTAGTCGGATCGTCAAAGTCGACTTCCACCAAAGCGATATCCATCATCTCATCGAAAGACGGGACACCTTTGCCTCTATCAGAATCTCTCTATTTAATCCACCCAGAAAACGTGCAAGCATAGCTTCATTCTCCTCAACAATACCACATCTAATCATGCCAGTTTGTAATTCCTGATAATATTCTTCTACAGAATTTTTTCCTTGTCTTAAACGCTGCAATTTTTGAAGCAATTCACGTTGATAATATGGTGGAACCCAACGCGTACGCATAGCAGTTTTCAAAGCAGCCCAAGTAGTTGGAATAGGATATAATCTACAATGTTCAGACCACCATACACATGCAAAACTAGTGAAAGCACAAACAGCAGCAGCAACTCGTCTCTCCTCAGGATATTGTAAACATGTAAATCGTTGTTCAGTTTCTAACTCCCAAGTAAGATATATATCAGGAACATATCTACCCTCAAATGGTGGAATATTCAATTTCAGTTTAGGAATATGGACATCATCTCGTACCTGAGGTGGTGGTGCAGGCCTACCATTACGAATATATACCTGAGGTCGACCTGCTGGTGGTGGTACAGGTGGCTGCACGTAGTGTTGATTTTGATCAACCTCATCCTCATAATCTCCCACATAATCATCCTCCTCCGCATTAGCAGTAGGAGCCATAGAAGTATCAACAGCAGCACCAACAGTTTGGCCAAACGCAAGAGGAACACGGCTTGCTCGGCGGAGGTCTGCTTCGCGACGTGGAGGTAGTCGTTGTTGTTGTTGTTGGAGAGGTGCGTTAGGTGCAGCGGGTGGTGGTGGTGGAAGACGCGCGAGCAATTCATTAAACTTGTTATCGAGCTTTGTTTCGAACGTCTTCTCAAGGCCAGTGATCTTCTCCATGGCCTCTTCAAAATTGTTCAGCACATCTTGCACCTGTTCAGTCATCATTTGCTGAAACTTATCATGAAGCTCCTTGTTCGATAAATTCTCCCAGTCAATCTCGTCGGCTTGTGATCCTGGCATGGTTAGCAGCAATAGAAACACACAAGAATATGATCCTACAGACTACGAACAAGTGGTGGTGGTGAGTGTCACAAATCCGTCAAGCAAATCTCAAATTCTTACCAGTTCTTACCCAGCAGCAGGCGGTGATCGGCAACCATTGTAGTCAAAAACTCTCAAAGCTTGGATAGAGCGATTACCAGGGAGAGTCAAACGCACGACGTAGATGTATGTGGAGCTGGGAAGGCTTATAATATGGTAGCAAAAAGGGTCAGCAATAATCAATTCAGAGATGCAAAGTTGAATAAACGCTCAACGACGGTACTGTGCTGGTCCTAGGCTAGACTGTGCTAGAGACGCGAGCCTAGAACACCAACAAAATCACGGCGCGACACGTAAACAAGGGA
>NC_057798.1:361177220-361259203 GCF_018294505.1 Triticum aestivum | reverse complement strand
AGGATGGGCACGAAATTTTTTCGACCAATTTTTTTTTTTTGACTGCCCGGACCCAAAAACTGGAAACGGGTCAAAAAAAACTTCCTATAATGGCACCTGTCTCAAAACACTCAGAAACACCTAAAAATAGGATAGCCAGAAATTTTTTCGAAAAATGCGTTTTTGAAAAATTTTGGGCCTAAACGGAGCGTGGCTACCCGACTCTTTTTTTTTCCGAAACCTACTCCGGCAAGGAAACACGAATCGAAAACTAGATGGATCTCGAAAACAACCCTAATAATCAAGGAACTCGGATTGGTGGTGGATATATGGTGGTGGTATATGGCAGCGGTGGTGGTAGTATATGGATATGGATCGGTGGTGGTATATGGACACGGATTGGTGGTGGTATATGGATACGGATTCGGAGCGGTGGTGGTAGATGGCAGGGGCGATGATGATGGTGCGACGGCGGCGTGACAACTTATGACCAGAACTCGAAACTCTAAAAGACTAGACTCTAAGACCAGCAACTAGACACGACGATGCAACCGCAAATTCAACAAAGCAAAACCCTAAAAAGATTATGCAAAGGCTCAGATTGGTTCGGATATGATGAACTAACCCTAATTTTTTTTTGTGGCTTTTTCGTGGACTGTAGGTATGAAGAACAGACTCGATCTAAACTACGAAAAACTGTAAAATCTCACCGAGCAACCTGGAAATCTGATACCACTTGATAGAGGCAAAGGTGTCCCGTCTTTCGATGAGATGGTGGATTTCGCTTTGGTGGAAGTCGACTTTGACGATCCGACTACGAACGTGCGAGGACGTCGCGCCTTAGCAATCGCTAAACCAACTCCGAGAGGTTATTGACCACGCCGGAGCACGATCAACCTGACCACAAGGGTCTGTTTCCTGCAAGCAAACGAAGAACAAGCAAGAAACTGAGATTGCAATCTGGATATTGCGAATATAAGATGAAAGCTTTATTGATCAAGGTGGGGTTCTGTGACGCCTTTGTCTGGTCGTTGAACACAAACGAAGTACGCGAAGTTGCAGCTATGGCGAACTTTTAATCTAAACAAAACCCAAAGTCTAAACGATGCCCTAAGGGCTGTATATATGGAGGAAGAGGGGGGAATTTCGTGGCCCTTGGTGGAGGGGTCCGAAATCAACCCTATCTCTTGTTTCCCCACACATACGGACTCTAAAAATAGCCTATACTTATGTATTTCGAAATTACATGGGCCTGGCCCAATAATAAGGTGACGCAGCACCTAAAATAGCCTCGGGACGAAATTTATGAAGTGGCATCTTGTATATTTCGTCCAAGGCTTCATGCATCCATTATGGTGGCTTCAAAGTCCTGAAATCATCACTTGTAACTCCGTTCTTGTTTCCCTTGTGCATGCCATCATCTCCATGCTTGTTCTTGCTCCAATGTTCATCCTTCTCCAAGCTAGACCCTTCATTTGTAAGCAAAACAAATGTATCCAATTTAGGCAGCATCATATTCTCATGAACATTAGAATCATTACCAAGAAACGAAAGTACCTGGTAATTTAGTTGGCGTGCACGAGCTCTAGTAATTGGTCCAGTATGTATAGCAGCAGGGGCTGTGGGTGTAACAATTGTATTAATGTCCTCATCACCTTCTCGTCAACCTCAAAAGTCATAGCCTTATGTTTTCGGTCAGATTGGCTCTTTTGACGAGATTGGGCTGTTTTCAATTTATCATGAACGATGCGAACTTGCTCTGCTGCTTCCTAGATCATATCCAGGCCAAAGAATTGTCTTTCCCCGATTTCTGACCAGCTAAGAGGCGTTCTACACCTTCGTCCATAGAGAACTTCAAAAGGGGCTTTACCCAAGCTAGATTGATAGTTGTTGTTATAAGCAAATCGGCAAATGGAAGGCATTTCTCCCAATCTATTCCAAATGAGATAACAGAAGCTCGAAGCATGTCTTCTAGAATCTGGTTAACGTGTTCTACTAGACCACTTGATTGAGGGTGAAAGGCGGTGCTAAAGGAAAGACGGGTTCCCATAGCATTTTGGAACCTTTCCCAAAATCGAGAGGTGAAGAGACTTCCTCGATCTGAGTTGATTTCCAGTGGAACACCATGGAGGGACAGTATTCGGGAGATATACAAGTCTGCTAGCTGGCTAGCAGTTATTCTCTTGCAAACAGGCAAGAAATGGGCCACTTTGGAAAGACGATCGATAACGACAAAGATAGCATTATTCCCTCTCTTAGTCCTAGGAAAACCGGTGATGAAATCCATACCAATTTTATCCCATTTCCATTCAGGAATAGCTAAGGGTTGAAGGGCGCCAGCAGGTCGTTGATTCTCTGCTTTTACGCGACAACAGACGCCGCAATTAGCAACGAATTGAGCAATGTCTCTCTTCATCCTAGTCCACCAGAACCTCTGGCGTAGGTCCTGATACATTTTGGTACTTCCGGGATGAATGGTGAGAGGAGATTCATGAGCCTCCTTAAGGATCAACTGCCGTAGATGCTGGTTCTTGGAAACCACTAGACGGTTCTCGAAGTACACAACACCATGATCATTTGTAGAGAAACATTTAGCATCTCCTCTAGCAATGTTCTCCTTGATCCGGGATATCCCCTTATCTCGCTTTTGGGCAGCGATGATTTGATCCGTAAGAGTAGGTTTTGCCACCAAGGTGGAAAGGAATCCTTGAGGAACAACGTGAAGGTTAAGCTTTCGAAATTCCTCATGGAGAAGTGGTTGACTTTGTTGTAACATCAGATTGTTACAATAAGATTTACGACTTAGTGCATCAGCCATGACATTGGCTTTTCCTGGGGTGTAAGTTATCCCTAAGTCAAAATCTATGATCAACTCAACCAAGCGTCTTTGCCTGAGATTCAAGTCCGGTTGGGTGAATATATACTTCAGACTTTGGTGATCGGTGAAGATTTCGCAACGATTACCGAAGAGGTAATGTCGCCAGGTTTTGAGTGCATGGACTACAGCTGCAAGCTCTAGATTATGAGTAGGATAATTTTCCTCATGTGGGTGCAATTGCGGTGAAGCATAATCAATTACTTGACGATCTTGAATGAGAATGCAACCTAGTCCTTGTCGCGAGGCGTTGCAATAGATAACAAAGTCCTTGGAGAAATCTGGTGGTACCAGTACGGGAGCAGATGTCAGGCGTCTTTTCAGTTGCTGAAAACTGTGCTTGCACTGTGGGGTCCACTCAAACTTTTTATCTTTCTTTAGGAGTTCAGTTAGAGGTTTAGCAACTTTGGAGAACTTGCTTGAACGATTCAGGTGGAGTCCAATTAAGAACGGCTTGAACTCGCTCGGGATTGACAGCAATACCCTTCCCAGAGATTACATGGCCTAGATAGGTCACTTCTAGCAACCAAAAATCACATTTAGAAAATTTGGCATAAAGGCGATGCTCTCGTAGTTTCATCTACAATAGCCTTAGATGTTCGGCATGTTCTTCCTCGTTCTTGGAGTAGATGAGTATATCATTGAGGTAAACCACGACAAATTTATCAAAATACTCCATGAAGATTGAGTTCATTAACCGAGAGAAAGTGACTTGGGCGTTGGTTAAACCGAAGGACATGACGGTGTACTCGTATTGGCCATAACGAGTAACAAGGGCCGTTTTGGGAATGTCCCCGTTCTTGATTTTTATTTGATGGTAGCCCAACCTCAAATCCATCTTAGAGAAGACTAAGGATCCAGCGAGCTGATCATACAGGTCGTTGGTCCTGGGGAGCGGATACTTGTTCTTTATTGTGACCAAGTTGACGGGTCGATAATCTACAACCATCCGATCCGTACCATCCTTCTTCTTGATGAACAGGACGGGACAAGCCCATGGAGATGAACTAGGACGGATGAAACCCTTTTTCAAGGACTCATCGAGTTGTTTCTTAAGCTTGGCTAGTTCTAGTGGTGCCATCTTATAGGGTCTTCTAGAGATTGGGACAGTTCCTGGAATAAGATCTCTCACGAACTGTCAGGTGGAACACCTGGCAATTCTTCTGGAAAGACATCCGGAAAGTCACGGACTACTGAAACGTCTTCGAGGTCTGGCAAGGGACTGGCATTAAGAGAATATAGCTATCGCTTAGCTACTCGGGTCAAGACATTGACTATCCCGCCCGATCGATGGATAAGTTGAACAGTCCTAGAGAAGCAATCAATCTTGGCATGATGGGCTGACATCCATTCCATACCCAAGATGATATTAATATCTGAAGATTTGAGAGCTATCAATGATGCAAGGAAAACAAGTTTGTCAACTTGAATTTCATTTCCATGGCTTACTCTAGAAGTTTGCCATTTGCATCCCGGGGTTTGAATTACCATGGAGGTGGGCATATCACAAAATGTGGTGTTATGCAGACGAGCATAGCTCTCGGATATAAATGAATGAGATTCTCCAGTATCGAAAAGAACAGATGCCGGATGGCAATTAACAAGGAGCATACCGAGAACGACGTTAGGATCCTCCTGGGCCTCATCAGCTGAGACACAGTTCACATGGCCACGTGCAGCGGTAGCCGGATTGGCGTAGTACATCTTCCCTGTTGGCTTGCCACAGCCAACAGCCTTTCCAGGCTAGTTGGGGTTGGGGTTGGTCTGGGGACACTCTCGCATGTCGTGGCCCGGTTCTCCACACTTGAAACACGTCATAGAACTGGTGCGTGGAGGATCATTGTTGGTTGGACCACCATAGGGCTTGGCTGGTGCATACTGCTGAGCTGGACGAGGCGCCTAATAGGATGGCCTCGGTGTGAACCTGGGTGGCAGGGCAGTGTTAGGCACCCACACCCGGCGCGTCTGAGGCTGGAATCGGATGAGGAACCAGTGTCATGGCCATGCTTGCGTGTTGCTTCAAAATCAGTTTGACCTGTCTCAGCACTGATGGCCTTGTTCACATGCTTCTGGAAGGAAGCGCACTCGTGCAGACGGAGATCACGGCGAAGCTCGGGGCTAAGTCCCTTGCGGAACCTTGCCTACTTCTTAGCATCGGTGGAAACTTCAGTTGCATAACGTGCTAGGTTACCGAACTCCCTGCTGTACGCATCCACAGTGTCACATCCCTAGATCTGTTATGCTCTGGTCTAGTTAGTCTTGCATTGCATCATGTTTAAATTTCTTTTAAACCTGTAATGGGGATTGCCTAAACCCTAGCATCAAAGGAATTCACTAGGTTCAACTAAAATAATTTCAGTGAATCCAAATGGCTTTCAAAAATGTTCATCATTTCTGGAAAATGCTAGAAGCAATAACCAGAGGTGTTGCACATTTTTCCATGACATATTTGGGCTCTGAATTAAATCTTATAGTATTTGCATTTGGACATTTAAATGCTATTAAACATTTTAAATGCTCAAATAATCATAAACTAAAATGTTTACTGTTGGATATATTCCAAACAGTAGTCATGATTAGTTTTATGATTTTTGGAAATGCCCTGACATTTTTAATAAAGCCTTGAAGTTACAGAAATAATAGAAAACATGAATTAATAAAAAGAAAGGAATTTACCTGGAAAGGCCTACCTTGCCTAGCACTATAGCAGCCCACCTGGCCAGGCCTCTGTGGCAACCCAGCCCACCACCGCAGCTCCTGTCATCTTCCTCCTCTGCCAGGAGGAGAAGCAGCTGCGTGCGGCGCGCACAGCCACCCGTGGCCACCTCCTCCCTCCCTGCCTTCCTGGCTCCTCCCCGGTGTTCCTAGACGATGCCACGGAGTGCCATGCAGCCCCCCTGGCCCCCTCTCACTCTCTCCCATGCTTCTCCCCTCCTCTGCTTTCTCTCCCTCTCACCACCGAGCGCAGCTGTCGCCGCTGATGAGTACCACCGCGGCCACAGCCACCGCCTCACCTCCCCGAAGCGTCCCAAAGCTCCGCCTCGACCTACTCTTCCTCCTCACCGCGCCAAGCGACACTGGGAGCCCTGCAGTGATGCCGACGTTATCATCAACCTTTGGCTCCGAGATCGCCGGAGATGCTCCGACGACGTCCGGCCTCCCCCGAGCCCACTGACCTGCTCATCATCCTCACCGTGAGCTCCTTCCCGTTTCCCCTTTTTCATTTCGCTCGTTCCCGTGCCGTATCATCCTCACCCGCGTGCCCGAGCACCGCCGACCGCCATGGCCGCTGGGAACCTAGCTACTATGCTCCGCTGCTCGAACCATCGAGTCCCGCTTGCTCTTGGAGCCATGTGGAGTCCGCCCAGCACCTAATCCCGCTCGCTAACGCATTGCAGCAATCGCGCCCGTGTGTTCCGAGCTCCGGCCACCGCCCAGCTCGTCGCCGCCGCCGTTACACGCCACCCCAGCACCCGCAACTGCCACCGTCCGACGTGCCTCGTCGTGCTGGTTCCGCAGAACCCATCTGCACGACATCTCATCGCCGGAAACGGCCGGACGAGGACCTCCGCCGTGCCTGCTTAGCACCGGCGGCTAATCGTCGGTTAGCCGACGTGGCCGTCATTAGATTAGGGGCTAACTAACCCTATTAGTTTAACACTAGAAGCTGATAGTGGGACCCGCTTTGTTAGTTTACTGGATAACAAAATAATCGGGTTAATTAAATAAAATCAGTGGGCCCATGCGTCAGCTCTAACCATGCTGACGTGGCCGTTGACTGGGCCCACCTACCAGCGACCTAAACGAACCCTAAGTCACTGACTAATGGGACCCCCTGGTCAGGTTTGACCCGGGGCAGCCCTGTTGACTTGCTGATGCAAGCATGATGCAGTGCTGACGCCATAACTCATTTTCTGGATTAATTTTAATTCAGGAAATTTCAGAAAATACCCCAAACTTCTAAAAATCATAGAAAAATAACCGTAGCTCAGAATAAAATAATTTATATATGGAAAATGATCAAAAAATCCAATCTATCCATTTGTACCATTTTCGTGCATGTTAGAACAACTTATAGCTGCTGTTTTGGACAAATCATATGAATGACATTTAAACCTTCACATATGGAGTTTGAATTTGAACCTAGGGTTCAAACCAACCCCATTTAACCTGCTGCTAGATGCATTAGCTCAAACCACAGCATATTCACATGTCATGATCATGCATCATAGTGTTGCATTGCATTGATTGTGTTCTTCTTTGTTTGCTGGTATTTGTCCCCTCTCGATAGACGTGTACCGACGATGTGATCGATGACACCGATGAAGAACTATACTATCTTCAGAAGTGCCAGGCAAGCAAACCCCCCTTGTTCATTCATATACAATCCCACTCTCTCGCTCCTACTCTCTTTTATTGTATTAGGACAACAACGATTCAACTGTTACATGCTGCGGTAGTTGAACCCCTTTCCTCTGCATGACCTGTCATTGCCACAGTAAATAGATGAAACCCACTAACATGAGTAGGGGTTGTTTGAGCCCTAATGTGCCTACTCATTCATGCTTGTTTGTCATGCCTGCTACTGCTTAGAGTTGAGTTAGGTCTGATTCATCGGGGATGAATTGGAAGTGTGTGATCATGTCCTACTGTTGAGAGCTAAGTGTGTGAACATGATTTGGTAAAGGTAGCGGTGAGAGGCCGTGTAGGAGTACATGGTGGGTTGTCTCATTGAAACCGTCCTCAGGAACTGAGTTCTATGTTTGTGATCCATGAACAGTTACTACCACGCATTGGAATGCTTAAGTGCCCCTCTCGACTTATTAATCAACCCGATCTCTGTCCAGGAGTTGCAACTAGTTTCTGGTGTTTGTAGGTTGTGTTAGTAGTCTACCAAGTGCCACCCGGTACAGGTGGGCTTGGGACAGACTAGGCACCATGGCAAGGTGTACCAAGCATAGATCCATCCGTCAAGGTGGGCTCGGGAACCCTGCACACATCGTTTGGGGCCGTGAGCGACACCCCGGACGGATCTCCTTGCGGATGGAACCCGAATAGGCGATAAACCTGGACAAGAGACTTGTGTGGTTAGTCAGGTCGTGGCCGACTCCCTCGCCAGGCTTCCACTTGAAGGTTGCCGAGATACATGACGTGTACATGGCGGTAAGTGGCGAGAGCGTGTGTGAAGAAGTACACCCCTGCAGGGTTAATATGATATATTTGAATAGCCATGTCCGCGGTAAAGGACTTCTGGGTTGCATGTACAGTTCATAGACAAGTGAAAGTGGATACTCTAAAATACGCAAGATAAGCGTGAGTGCTATGGATGGCGTTCTCATAGGGAGACGGGCACGGATCCATAGTGGTGTATTGATATGGTGAATATGTGGACTCGTGTGTGCCACCTCAAAAGAGTTACTTGCAGTCGTAGTTCAGGATAGCCACCGAGTCAAAGCTGGCTTGCTACAGTTAAACCCCACCATCCCCTTTGTTGATAATGATGCATATGTAGTTAGATCTGATGTAAGTCTTGTTGGATACATTTGTACTCACGTTGCTTAATTTATGTTTTTGCAGAGAGACTTCGGTCTCGCAAGTAGTTCCACGTGGACTTCGATGTTTAACTTGATACCTCAGCTACGATCTTGTGCCCTCGGCAGGATCTGTTAGATAGTCAGGCTTCTCAGCCTTTTTCATTTCTAGATGTCTGTACTCAGACATGTTAAGCTTCCGCTTGTGCTTTGACTTGTATGCTTTGGATGTTGGGTCGTGAGACCCATGTTTGTAATATCTCGCTCCTCAGAGCCTATTGAATAAAATACTTGAGTTGTAGAGTCATGTTGTGATGCCATGTTGTATTTGCACATATCGAGCATATTGTGTGTATGTTATTGAAATGCTTGGTATGTGTGGGATCTGACTATCTAGTTGTTTATCCTTAGTAGGCTCTCTTACCGGGAAATGTCTCCTAGTGCTTCCATTGAGCCATGGTAGCTTGCTACTGCTCCGGAACACTTAGGCTGGCGGGCATGTGTCCTTCTTCGTTCATGTGTTTGTCCCTTCGGGGAAATGTCATGCGATGAATACCGGAGTCCTGTGAGCCTGCTACAGCCCGGTTTATCGAAGTCCTGCTAGCCCAGTTGCTACAGCCCGGATTCACTCGCTGATGACCGACACGTTCGTTGCTGGGTCATGTATGTTTGTCCCTATAAGTTTGTGCCACTTGGGGTTTACGACTAGCCATGTCAGGCCAGACTCCTTATCATATGGATGCTAGCGACACTATCATATACGTGTGCCAAAAGGCGCAAACGGTCTTGGGCAAAGGTAAGGCGACACCAGTGGGGATACCGTGCGTGAGGCCGCAAAGTGATTTGAGGTGTTACATGCTAGATCGATGTGGCATTGAGTCGGGGTCCTGACAACTTTGGTATCAGAGCCTGATTGCATGTAGGATTACCAAGCCAAACTGGTCGAAGTTGAGTCTATAAATGCTTTAGTTATATGTAGGGGAATTGATTGTGGGATGGAACGTAAGGCTCTTTTTACTCCTTATACCTCATGCCCTCTGATCCAAGTCATCTTATCTTTCCTACGGGGTTAAGGAACTAGGCTTTCTCTTCTTTCTATCAGGATCACATGTTACTAATCCGTAGAATCTTCGGATTGTCGGTTTCAAGCCTCAGTTCAGTTCCTACTATCTCTGTGTATTCATTGTTGATCCCGGAACCTTGATATTATGATGATCAAGTGGTTATGCCACCATTCTGTAGCATGTCTCACATCTTTGTGAGAATTTACAGCCGTTATGCTGTCCGAGTCATCCCAGGTTTCTAAATAGTCTGATGCATTTGCAAATTCCTTTTTACCGTTCTGAAGATCCTTTGTGCCAGACCAACCACACTAACTAGTGTGTTGAGGTATTTCATTGCCTCAGCATTTATGTTGGAGCTATTATTATGACCCTAGGTGTCTAGAGTATCACCTAGTAACTTAGCCATGTTTTGTGTTTCCAGTCTGATGATTCCGGCCATTATTCTCGAAAGCATCCCATGATGCCATTTAGTCAGTAGGTATTCTACTCCTGGGTTCCTGAACCCGAGATTCACCCTACTTACATCATGTTGATAGTGTTTGATTGTTCCTTTAGGATATTAGCAACCTTTGCATTAGTCCTCGAGGTTCGTGCCATATCTTTCTTCCAAATACCATGAACTGCTCATGGCAGAAGTTCCCCGTTGAACTGAAAGATCACAACGAGAGTGTTCTCGATGAGTTCTCTACTCTATATTGTGACTCTGCCAGTTATACCTTCATGCATGGGTTTTCCGGAAGAAACGTGCTGAAGTTGGTTCGACATACTAATCCATGCATCCACAACTCAGAAAGTTATATGTTCTATGAGTTGTCCCTCTTTCGTTGTTTTCTGGTCCTCGTCTATCAATTGATAGACAGGAGTAGTTATGCTTTCATGTTCCTCGATGCCCACTACTCTTGTGGTCCGTCAAGCCATTCTATTCTGGAATGACTAGGAGAAACAAACTCCAGTACCTCTTCCATATCCAGGATTGGGTCAAAGTAGTTGTATCCCACAGATCAAAATGCCAATCCAGCCTTGATTATGTTCTACCCTAAAGTATTACCGTCTTATGTCCGGAATGTCGTGAGAATTCCACACCCTCTTATGAACTCTTGATATAGTGATACTTCTCGCCCTCATTATTCATTTCTCGGCTCCCGTGTTATTGCAACCGGGATGCCGACAGATGAACTATGATGTGTGAAATCAATACTCCTAGCAACCCTATTGCTTGGTAGTTAAAGGACAATAACATCATCCTTAGTGTGTTGGTTATTGAATCACCGTCCTAAGGTTGATCGTGCTACCTAGTCCCTATCTCCGGCGCACTCTTCGGTTGGTGAGTTAGGATGATAGAGGCGAGGGTCCCGATCTTTCGATGAGATGATAACTATCGATTTGGTGGAGACGACTTTGACGATCCGACTACAAACGTGCACGACGTTGCGCCTTAGCAATCGCTAAACCAATCTCCTGAGGTTACTGACAATGCTGGAAGCACGGTCAGCCTGACCACGAAGGTCTATTCCTGCAAACAATCAAAGAACGAGCAAGAATATGATAAAGCAATCTGAATATTGCAAATATATATGAAGTATTGATAATGGTGGGGATCCGTAATCGGTCTTGGTCTGGTCGTTGGACACAAACGAAGTACACGAAGTTGCAATGGCTAACTTTTAGCTAAACAAATCCCAAGGAAAAGCTACTAGATGGATCTACTTATATAGGAGCAAGGGGTGGCGGCCAAGGAGGTGGGAGGACGTCCCAAGGCAGCCTAAAACTAAATCTAGGTCGTACAAGGCCAATGGGCCCAAGTGGAGGTGATGTAACACCTTTGGACTTGTAGTTTGACTCGGATTCTGCTGCAGCATCAGATTGTTTCGTCCACAACTCAACGCTCCGGACGAATTTGAAGGTGATTCCAATTGGGTTGGAAAGTGCACGAAATCTAGTTTCCAACAAAAAAAGAATCACCCAATTCGGAGTCCGTATGAAAAACCTGTGTGCGTTTTGAGTCAGGTATGTCTGTGCAGTCCGAATCTGAATCCAGAACGTGAGAGACTTGGACTCTATCTTCTCTTGGGCCAAAAGTGACGTGAGAGAACTTTTTGTACAGCAAATAAACATCTCTTTCTTCCTTATCTTCATATGTGGATTGTACAAATGTCCCATACACCTGCAATTAGACAAAACACAAAAGTGTGTGAAGTATTTTTGTTCTGGATAACATAAATAGATTATTGAATAGTTTGCACTAGAAATCACCTGACAAATATGCATATATGCAATATTTTTGGTCATATCCAAGGTAGTCATGTCCTCATCATCCTCCCCTTCTTGAAAATAAAGCCGTCCTTGGCGTTGCTTAATCTGAAATGTGGCTAACAAAAGAGACAAGGTGTACATGTTGTATATGTATATGTCATCCATTTTTACTTCCCTTGATTTTTGCATATATGACACATGAATAGATGAGTAACTTGCATAGTTCATAGAATCTAAAGCCAAAAAATTAGCACAAGAAGTAGAAGGCATGAAAATATTGCAACTCAGTTTGCACATATAAGTGAAGCTCTTATTCATTTCAAAAGATTGACAATGTTCATCATTAAACCATCCCAACATTGGTGAATAAACCTTACTTGCATCAAATTTACATGCTACAACATGCTTAAATAAGCAAACATGCAATAAGTCATTCAACACAGAATCATCACCAAGATTAGAGGTCATATCAAAATGATTAAACATTGGTTCTTTTGCATCAATAGTTAATTCAATGGGTGCACTCAAAATTGTTGGTATTTCAGTTGTTTGATCACATGGCAAAGTCAAATTATCAACGTAGTCCTCTAAAATAGGTGGTGTGATCAAAGTAGTGGGTAGCTCATCAGATGGTGCATTCAAATTGACAAGGCATTCATCATTCTCATGTAGAGATGGAAGATCAGTACCTTTGTCATTACCTCTTATGATCAACTCAGATGATGTAGCCACTCTCGGGGGCGATGTGTCACATGGTGGAGGTGATGTAGTCCTGACAACAACGGATGTGGTTGTCATAGTATGCCTAGTAGTTGAAGGAACAATCCTATCAACTCTTGGAATGTGCACCGTGCGCTTGTTCTCCTCGTGGCCAACACGTCGTTTTATTTCCTGTTCAACTTTGCAAGCAAGATGAAACAAATGGTCCATAGGATAACACTCTTCATAAATTAGTATCTCTTGAATATCACGGTTTAATCCTCCCCAAAATCTATCCATAAAATCATCTTCACTTTCTTCTAAAGAGGAATGCAACAAGGTAGTTTGTAAATCATCATAATATTTTGTTACAGTTTCACTACCTTGTTTTAAGTGTTGCAACTTCTTAATCATGTCACGAGTATAATAAGCAGGGACGAAAGTATGTCGCATGGCAAGTTTCAAATCATCCCAAGTAGTAGGTATATAATCAGGGTGTAACCGACAATATTCACTCCACCAAACCAAAGCATAACCAGTGAAGGAACCAACCGCAACCTTAACCTTTTTATGTTCATTGAAATTATGGGAAGCAAATATATTTTTTATGTCGAACTCCCATTCAATATATAAAGCAGGTTTAAAACGGCCATTAAATGGTGGTATAGATACATTAACCTGATCATGTGCATTTGGATGTTTGTGCACCTCTCGTGACGGTTGTGGTATTGGCAAAGGTGGTGGCACGTCTATCGCGATCGACAAAGCCCATGAATTGACTCTGGATCCTGTCATTATTAGTAGAACAAGAAACAAAACCCAAAAATAATGTTCCTATAACTACTAGGATGTGGTGGTAAAACGCTCACAGTAAAGCAAATATCAATGTCTTACAAGTTCTTACCATGCAGCAGACGTTGATCGGCAACCAGCGGTGTCAAGTGACTCCGAATATTGAGTAAAGCGATTACCAGGGGAGCGTACGTATACACGGTGTAGAAAATATGTGGAGCTGGGTTGGCTATATATGGTAGCAAAAGATTAGCAATAATCAATTCAAAGATGCAATGTTGAATAAACGCTCAACGACGGTACTGTGCTGGTCCTAGGCTAGACTGAACTAGAGACGCGAGCCTAGAACACTAATGAGGTCACGTCGTAGCACAACTAGCATCAATGAAGGATACTAAGTAGCTCTGGACAGCAAGATATAAGTGAAGATCACAACGACAGTCAAGATAATGATGTGAAACAACAGCCAAGCAGGATATATCAACAACTTTGTCTCCAACTTTCCTCTGAAAAAGTTTGTGCCGATTTTTTTTTGTTTTTCTCTTTTTTTTCCTCACACTTTTTTTTTCTCTCCTTTTTTTTCTCTGACTTTTTTTTTTCTCTCGTTTTTTTCTCTCTCTTTTTTCTCCCTCTTTCCAAAACAAACTAGATAAGATGCAGATTGGATCAAGTGAAGATGTAAACGATCTCAACTATTATTATGACATTGAATGGTGGGTAGCACGTGGTGGAAATTGATGGATGGATGGTGGACAGCGGAAGAGATAATGATGCAGCGGTGGCGTGACTAATGTGAACAGAACTCGAAACTCTAAACGAACTAGACACTAAGACCAGCAACTCGACACGACGATGCAACCGATAATTCAACAAAGCAAAACCCTAAAAAGATTATGCAAGGCTCAGATTGGTTCGGATATGATGAACTAACCCTAATTTTTTTTTGGCTTTTTCGTGGACTGTAGGTATGAAGAACAGACTCGATCTAAACTACGAAAAACTGTAAAATCTCACCGAGCAACCTGGAAATCTGATACCACTTGTCAGGTGATTTCTAGTGCAAACTATTCAATAATCTATTTATGTTATCCAGAACAAAAATACTTCACACACTTTTGTGTTTTGTCTAATTGCAGGTGTATGTGACATTTGTACAATCCACATATGAAGATAAGGAAGAAAGAGATGTTTATTTGCTGTACAAAAAGTTCTCTCACGTCACTTTTGGCCCAAGAGAAGATAGAGTCCAAGTCTCTCACGTTCTGGATTCAGATTCGGACTGCACAGACATACCTGACTCAAAACGCACACAAGTTTTTCATACGGACTCCGAATTGGGTGATTCTTTTTTTGTTGGAAACTAGATTTCGTGCACTTTCCAACCCAATTGGAATCACCTTCAAATTCGTCCGGAGCGTTGAGTTGTGGACGAAACAATCTGATGCTGCAGCAGAATCCGAGTCAAACTACAAGTCCAAAGGTGTTACATCACCTCCACTTGGGCCCATTGGCCTTGTACGACCTAGATTTAGTTTTAGGCTGCCTTGGGACGTCCTCCCACCTCCTTGGCCGCCACCCCTTGCTCCTATATAAGTAGATCCATCTAGTAGCTTTTCCTTGGGATTTGTTTAGCTAAAAGTTAGCCATTGCAACTTCGTGTACTTCGTTTGTGTCCAACGACCAGACCAAGACCGCTTACGGATCCCCACCATTATCAATACTTCATATATATTTGCAATATTCAGATTGCTTTATCATATTCTTGCTCGTTCTTCGATTGCTTGCAGGAATAGACCTTCGTGGTCAGGCTGACCGTGCTTCCAGCATTGTCAGTAACCTCAGGAGATTGGTTTAGCGATTGCTAAGGCGCAACGTCGTGCACGTTTGTAGTCGGATCGTCAAAGTCGTCTCCACCAAATCGATAGTTATCATCTCATCGAAAGATCGGGACCCTCGCCTCTATCATAGGATCTTGTCAATCCCTCGCTCTTTTGATCATATCATCTTGCCTCGGAAGCAAGATTGATCTCGAGCTTAGTAGCATATCGGTGGTTCGTGATTTTCCGAATATCTTTTCGGAAGTGTTACCAGGTTATCCCCTGACTGTTATATTGAGCTCGTGATCTAGTTGGTTTTCTTATAAACCACCCCTTCTCCAAGAATCTGTGTTGGATACCCCTGAGCTAGTTGGTTAAGCTAAATAACAACTTGGAGAGTTGGAAGATAAAAGCTTGTCTAACTTAGTTCATTTGCAAAGGGATATCTTGTGTTTGTGTGTTTGTTGTAGAAAGATGATTTCTTCATCGATTGGTCCTCGTGATCAGTTGTTGAACCTATCGTCTTGCCCAAACTTTGATTTGAGTGTGGGCCATTGTCAAATCGAGTTAGAACCAACGATGTTCGTAATGTTGTCTTACTCGTGGTTCCTCCTCGAGCATACTCCATTATATCTTCTGTTCTGACCAATGCTATTACATGTTCACATAATTGTGGAATTTCATCTATTTGGAAATTTCGATGACTTGTTGTTGAGCCCATCAGCAGCATTTTATCTCCTCCATGATTCGTGTTGAACATCCAGCTGGTGTTGGAAACTTGTGTAAGCAATTTCTTCATGCCCCGTTCATGAAGAATATTTTAGATGGAAGAAGTGACTTCCTCTGATTCACGTGCATTTGGTGCAAGTTGCCGCCGTGAGTTCGAGAAAGATTGTTTTTGTTTTCTCTGGTACCATCCCAAGTCAGTTATGCATGTGCGAATGTATTCTATGGTTTGGTAGATTAATTACCTCCACTCCATATGTATTCCCTAGCACACCAAGCCACTGACTGATTTGTTCCAGGAGAAGGAGTTCCTTTTAAGAGCTAACCCGGGCTTAATCAAGGACTTCAATATCCTCGATGATGGTTCCCCACCTGAACTCGGTAGCGTTTAACTATAAGACTACTACATGGCCATGCTTGTCTGGGACAACGTGTTCACAGGTTTGTAGCAGAACCAACTCGTGTTTTGGAGCTTGCTATCGTAGTTCATTTCCCGATAATCTCGCAACGTCATCTCGTCGATTTGTGTTGCAAACTTTCATTCTTCTTCCTAGACTCGATGAGTCTGGATTATTCTGACACCAACTAGATCTGAATCTCAGGCAAATATGATGGTTGGAACATTTCCCAAGAACTATAATAATGGTCTCTCTGTAACCGGTTAAGTGGATGTCGTGGCCAACACACCCAGCCGGAAGACCTATTATTGTAGTATCTTGATTAAGGAAGTTGGCCACCTCCCCATGAGGATTTCATATGAATTTACTTCCGCAGTTATTCCTTATGATTTTTGTGTTCTCGAAGTCCGACCTTTTACTTGATGTTCTAGATATCAAACCATAATTATCTATGGATTACGCTAGCACATCAAGGAGAACATTAGAAGGGGAGTGCTAAATGTCTCTCAGTCGATCATCCAGATTTTGTTTCCTTGGCCTTGCTAAGGTGAAATCTGAGAAGCTATTATCTTCCTATGCATCGGCATCGTCCATCACTATCCATCACGGTAGTATGTTGTGTTGCCAGGATCCTTGACACGGATGTTGGTAAAACCTTGATGAATATGGAAATGCTCAAGTTCTTGAGAGAATGCGCAAGCAAAATCATCCCTTGCGTTGTCTTCAACAAGGTAATCCACATTAGTCCAAGCATGTCATTTTTTTGAACTCCTTCAAGTCACCGTTTGTGATTTTCCTTGGGTTGGTTTAGAGAGTTTTGATGATCCATGCATCAAAAGTAATCCTTTTTGCCACTTAAGGGAATAATTCTACGAGTCACCTTCTCTAAGGTGCCCCGTTATGGAATCATGGCTATTATTTCATCGCTATCTTGAAACCATTCACCATCTCCTCAAGTGTGGAATTGTTGTCTACCTAGTGAACCTTCGTCATCCGTTTCACTCCATCCCTTCGGGCGTATGCTTCGTGTCTCAGCTCGAGAGATGTTGCTATGTCTCATTCCGTGAGTTGATCCTGAGTTGTTCGATCTTCGAGAAGACCGATTCTTCTAGAGTTTTTCCTTTCTTCTCGTTGTCATGTTGGTTGGAGTTCTCAGAGCAAGACGTCCGGACTAATATGAGGATCAAATCAACGTTCTTATGAAGTGCAACCTGAATCATGAAGTTTGTGCTAGCTTTGTGTCCCTTCTGTCTTCTTACCTCACGTCTTGAATCTCGGGACGAGATTCTTGTTTAGTGGGGGTGAGCTGTCACATCCCTAGATCGGTTATGCTCTGGTCTAGTTAGTCTTGCGTTGCATCATGTTTAAATTTCTTTTAAACCTGAAATGGGGATTGCCTAAACCCTAGCATCAAAGGAATTCACTAGGTTCAACTAAAATAATTTCAGTGAATCCAAATGGCTTTCAAAAATGTTCATCATTTCTGGAAAATGCTAGAAGCAATAACCAGAGGTGTTGCACATTTTTCCATGACATATTTGGGCCCTGAATTAAATCTTATAGTATTTGCATTTGGGCATTTAAATACTATTAAACATTTTAAATGCTCAAATAATCATAAACTAAAATGTTTACTGTTGGATATATTCCAAACGGTAGTCATGATTAGTTTTATGATTTTTGGAAATGCCCTGACATTTTTAATAAAGCCCTGAAGTTATAGAAATAATAGAAAACATGAATTAATAGAAAGAAAGGAACTTACCTGGCAAGGCCCACCTGGCCTGGCACTGTAGCAGCCCACCTGGCCAGGCCTCTCTGGCAACCCAGCCCACCACCGCAGCTCCTGTCGTCTTCCTCCTCTGCTAGGAGGAGAAGCAGCTGCGTGCGGCGCGCACAGCCACCCGTGGCCACCTCCTCCCTGCCTGCCTGCCTGGCTCCTCCCCAGTGCTCCTAGATGACGCCACGGAGTGCCACGCAGCCCCACTGCCCCCCTCTCACTCTCTCCCGTGCTTCTCCCCTCCTCTGCTTTCTCTCCCTCTCACCACCGAGCGCAGCTGTCGTTGCCGATGAGTACCACCGCGGCCACATCCACTGGCTCACCTCCCCGACGCGTCCCAAAGCTCCGCCTCGACCTACTCTTCCTCCTCACCGCGCCCAACGACGCCGGGAGCCCTGCAGTGACGCCGACGCCGTCATCTTCAACCTTCAGCTCCAAGATCGCCGGAGATGCTCCGACGCCGTCCGGCCTCCCCCGTGCCCACTGACCTGCTCATCATCCTCACCGTGAGCTCCTTCCCGTTTCCCCATTTTCATTTCGCTCATTCCCGTGCCATATTATCCTCACCCGCGTGCCCGAGACCGCCAACCGCCATGGCCGCTGGGAACCTAGTTGCTGTGCTCCGTTGCTCAAACCATAGAGTCCCGCTTGCTACTGGAGCCATGTGGAGTCCGCCCAGCACCTAATCCCGCTCGCTAACGCACTGCAGCAATCGCGCCCGTGTGTTCCGAGCTCCGGCCATCGCCCGGCTCGTCGCCGCCGCCGTTACACGCCACCCCAGCACCCGCAGCTGCCACCGTCCTACATGCCTCGTCGCGCTGGTTCCACAGAACCCATCCGCACGACCTTTCATCGCCGGAAACGGCCGGACGAGGACCTCCGACATGTCTTGCTTAGCGTCGGCGGCTAATCGTCGGTTAGCCGACGTGGCCGTCATTGGGTTAGGGGCTAACTAACCCTATTAGTTTAACACTAGACGCTGACAGTGGGACCCGCTTTGTTAGTTTACTGGATAACAAAATAATCAGGTTAATTAAATAAAATCAGTGGGCCCACGCGTCAGCTCTGACAATGCTGACGTGGTCGTTAACTGGGCCCACCTGCCAGCGACCTAAACGAGCCGTAAGTCACTGACTCATGGGACCCCCTGGTCAGGTTTGACCCGGGGCAGCCCTGTTGACTTGCTGATGCAAGCATGACGCAGTGCTGGCGCCATAACTCATTTTCTGGATTAATTTTAATTCAGGAAATTTCAGAAAATACCCCAAACTTCTAAAAATCATAGAAAAATAACTATAGCTCAGAATGAAATAATTTATATATGGAAAATGATCAGAAAAATCCAATCTATCCATCTGTACCATTTTCATGCATGTTAGAACAACTTATAGCTGCTGTTTAGGACAAATCATATGAATGACATTTAAACCTTCACATATGGAGTTTGAATTTGAACCTAGGGTTCAAACCAACCCCATTTAACCTGCTGCTAGATGCATTAGCTCAAACCACAGCATAATTACATGTCATGATCATGCATCATATTGTTGCATTGCATTGATTGTGTTCTTCTTTGTTTGCCGATATTTGTCCCCTCTCGATAGACGTGTACCGACGATGTGATCGATGACACCGATGAAGAACTATACTATCTTCAGAAGTGCCAGGCAAGCAAACCCCCCTTGTTCATTCTGATACAATCCCACTCTCTCGCTCCTGCTCTCTTTTACTGCATTAGGACAACAACAATTCAACTGTTACATGGTGCGGTAGTTGAACCCCTTTCCTCTGCATGACCTGTCATTGCCACAGTAAATAGATGAAACCCACTAGAATGAGTAGGAGTTGTTTGAGCCCTGATGTGCCTACTCATTCATGCTTGTTTGTCATGCCTGCTACTGCTTAGAGTTGAGTCAGGTCTGATTCATCGGGGATGAATTGGAAGTGTGTGAACATGCCCTACTGTTGAGAGCTAAGTGTGTGAACACGATTTGGTAAAGGTAGCGGTGAGAGCCGTGTAGGAGTACATGGTGGGTTGTCTCATTGAAACCGTCCTCAGGAACTGAGTTCTGTGTTTGTGATCCATGAACAGTTACTACCACGCATTGGAATGCTTAAGTGCCCCTCTCGACTTATTAATCAACCTGATCTCTATCCAGGAGTTGCAACTAGTTTCTGGTATTTGTAGGTTGTGTTAGTAGTCTACCAAGTGGCACCCGGTACAGGTAAGCTTGGGACAGACTAGGCACCATGGCATGGTGTACCAAGCGTAGATCCATCCGTCGAGGTGGGCTTGGGAACCCTGCACACATTGTTTGGGGCTGTGAGCGACACCCCGGCTGGATCTCCTTGCGGATGGAACCCGAATAGGCGATAAACCTGGACGAGAGACTTGTGTGGTTAGTCAGGTCGTGGCCGACTCCCTCGCCAGGCTTCCGCTTGCAGGTTGCCGAGATACATGACGTGTACATGGCGGTAAGTGGCGAGAGCGTGTGTGAAGAAGTACAACCCTGCAGGGTTAATATGATCTATTCGAATAGCCGTGTCCGCGGTAAAGGACTTATGGGTTGCCTGTACAGTTCATAGACAAATGAAAGTGGATACTCTAAAATACGCAAGATAAGCGTGAGTGCTATGGATGGCGTTCTCGTAGGGAGACGGGCGCGAATCCAGAGTGGTGTATTGATATGGTGAATGTGTGGACTCGTGTGCGCCACCTCAAAAGAGTTACTTGCAGTCGTAGTTCAGGATAGCCACCGAGTTAAAGCTGGCTTGCTGCAGTTAAACCCACCATCCTCTTGCTGGGTACATTTGTACTCACGTTGCTTAATTTATGTTTTTGCAGAGAGACTTCGGTCTCGCTAGTAGTTCCACGTGGACTTCGACGTTTAGCTTGATACCTCAGCTACGATCTTGTGCCCTCGGCAGGATCTGATAGATAGTCAGGCTTCTCAGCCTTTTTCATTTCTAGATGTCTGTACTCAGACATGTTAAGCTTCCGCTTGTGCTTTGACTTGTATGCTCTGAATGTTGGGTCGTGAGACCCATGTTTGTAATATCTCGCTCCTTGGAGCCTATTGAATAAAATAGTTGAGTTGTAGAGTCATGTTGTGATTCCAAGTTGTATTTCCACATATCGAGCATATTGTGTGTATGTTATTGATATGCTTGGTATGTGTGGGATCTGACTATCTAGTTGTTTATCCTTAGTAGCCTCTCTAACCGGGAAATGTCTCCTAGTGCTTCCACTGAGCCATGGTAGCTTGCTACTGCTCCGGAACACTTAGGCTGGCCGGCATGTGTCCTTCTTCGTTCCTGTGTCTGTCCCTTCGGGGAAATGTCACACGATGAATACCAGAGTCCTGTTAGCCTGCTACAGCCCGGTTTACCGGAGTCCTGCTAGCCCAGTTGCTACAGCCCGGATTCACTCGCTGATGATCGACAGATTCGTTGCTGGGTCATGTATGCATGTCCCTGTAAGTTTGTGCCACTTGGGGTTTACGACTAGCCATGTCAGCCCGGACTCCTTATCATATGGATGCTAGCGACACTATCATATACGTGTGCCAAAAGGCGCAAACGGTCCTGAGCAAAGGTAAGGCAACACCCGTGGGGATACCGTCCGTGAGGCCGCAAGGTGATATGAGGTGTTACATGCTAGATCGATGTGGCATTGAGTCGGGGTCCTGACACACAGAGAGTCTACCTTGGGTGAAACTGCAGAACTCCTCACGCTTACGATCCATAAGACCTTCCGGAATGTGATGTTCACGGAAAGCCTCACTCAATTCTTCCCAAGTAGTGACCTGGCCAGCTGGGCGCATGGCCTCATAGTTCTCCCATCAGAGACTGGAGGGGCCTTCAAGATGATAAGCAGCAGAAGTGGCCTTATCAGCCTCAGCTATGAGTGCAGAATGTAGCTTGTGGGTAATGCTATGAAGCCAATCATCAGCGTCGAGGGGCTCGACGGAGTGATGGAAGGTGGGTGGATGTAACTTGATGAAGTCACTTAGAGACACCAAGTTATTCCTCTAGTGGAGAGCTGTGTTCTATTCGATGTGTTCCAGCAAATGGTTAGTCTCCCGTTTGTTCCTCTCGGCCTCCAGCTTGACCTCAGCCAGAGAAGGAGTATGAGGCAGGTTCGCATCTCTAGCTCCACTGCCTTCAGCCTGCTCCGGGGGAGCAGGGTTGTTGCGGGTGTTGACCATCCTAGGAAAACAAGACAATGGTTTAGTCCAGAATGATAAGATTCTGACATAGAAATGCAGAATGTAAGGGATAACTCGGAATGCAAGATGATCATCTGTATGACATGGTAAGTACAGAAACTGCTACATTTATTCCATCGTCATACACACCATACAAGGTTTAATACAAGACCAAACTGAGTACAACTGCAGTGGAAGGAAGATTACATCTCGTCGGAGGCATCCCAAGCTCCTATACATTATTTTTTACACATCCGGAATGTGGTACACACTAAGTCATATCCCACGAGTCACGCAGGACAGTGGATGATATAACTATTACAATACTATTGGTGCTACCATCAGCTCAGACATTTCCGTAGTAATCTTCATAGAGATTACTGATAGAGGCAGCGGTGTCCCAATCTTTCGATGAGATGATAACTATCGATTTGGTGAAGATGACTTTGACGATCCGACTACAAACGTGCACGACGTTGCGCCTTAGCAATCGCTAAACCAACTCCGAGAGGTTATTGACCACGCTGGAGCACAATCAACCTGATCACGAAGGTCTATTCCTGCAAGCAATCGAAGAACAAGCAAGAATATGATAAAAGCAATCTGAATATTGCGAGTATATATGAAGTATTGATAAAGGTGGGGATCCGTAAGCGGTCTTGGTCTGGTCGTTGGACACAAACGAAGTACACGAAGTTGCAATGGCTAACTTTTAACTAAACAAATCCCCAAGCAAAAAGCTACTAGATGGATCTACTTATATAGGAGCAAGGGGTGGCGGCCAAGGAGGTGGGAGGACGTCCCAAGGCAGCCTAAAACTAAATCTAGGTCGTACAAGGCCAATGGGCCCAAGTGGAGGTGATGTAACACCTTTGGACTTGTAGTTTGACTCGGATTCTGCTGCAGCATCAGATTGTTTCGTCCACAACTCAACGCTCCGGACGAATTTGAAGGTGATTCCAATTGGGTTGGAAAGTGCACGAAATCTAGTTTCCAACAAAAAAAAATCACCCAATTCGGAGTCCGTATGAAAAACTTGTGTGCGTTTTGAGTCAGGTATGTCTGTGCAGTCCGAATCTGAATCCAGAATGTGAGAGACTTGGACTCTATCTTCTCTTGGGCCAAAAGTGACGTGAGAGAACTTTTTGGACAGCAAATAAACATCTCTTTCTTCCTTATCTTCATATGTGGATTGTACAAATGTCCCATACACCAAGCAAAAAGCTACTAGATGGATCTACTTATATAGGAGCAAGGGGTGGCGGCCAAGGAGGTGGGAGGACGTCCCAAGGCAGCCTAAAACTAAATCTAGGTCGTACAAGGCCAATGGGCCCAAGTGGAGGTGATGTAACACCTTTGGACTTGTAGTTTGACTCGGATTCTGCTGCAGCATCAGATTGTTTCGTCCACAACTCAACGCTCCGGACGAATTTGAAGGTGATTCCAATTGGGTTGAAAAGTGCACGAAATCTAGTTTCCAACAAAAAAAAATCACCCAATTCGGAGTCCGTATGAAGAACTTGTGTGCGTTTTGAGTCAGGTATGTCTGTGCAGTCCGAATCTGAATCCAGAACGTGAGAGACTTGGACTCTATCTTCTCTTGGGCCAAAAGTGACGTGAGAGAACCTTTTGGACAGCAAATAAACATCTCTTTCTTCCTTATCTTCATATGTGGATTGTACAAATGTCCCATACACCTGCAATTAGACAAAACACAAAAGTGTGTGAAGTATTTTTGTTCTGGATAACATAAATAGATTATTGAATAGTTTGCACTAGAAATCACCTGACAAATATGCATATATGCAATATTTTTGGTCATATCCAAGGTAGTCATGTCCTCATCATCCTCCCCTTCTTGAAAATAAAGCCGTCCTCGGCGTTGCTTAATCTGAAATGTGGCTAACAAAAGAGACAAGGTGTACATGTTGTATATGTATATGTCATCCATTTTTACTTCCCTTGATTTTTGCATATATGACACATGAATAGATGAGTAACTTGCATAGTTCATAAAATCTAAAGCCAAAAAATTAGCACAAGAAGTAGAAGGCACGAAAATATTGCAACTCAGTTTGCACATATAAGTGAAGCTCTTATTCATTTCAAAAGATTGACAATTGTCATCATTAAACCATCCCAACATTGGTGAATAAACCTTACTTGCATCAAATTTACATGCTACAACATGCTTAAATAAGCAAACATGCAATAAGTCATTCAACACAGAATCATCACCAAGATTAGAGGTCATATCAAAATGATTAAACATTGGTTCTTTTGCATCAATAGTTAATTCAATGGGTGCACTCAAAATTGTTGGTATTTCAGTTGTTTGATCACATGGAAAAGTCAAATTATCAACGTAGTCCTCTAAAATAGGTGGTGTGATCAAAGTAGTGGGTAGCTCATCAGATGGTGCATTCAAATTGACAAGGCATTCATCATTCTCATGTAGAGATGGAAGATCAGTACCTTTGTCATTACCTCTTATGATCAACTCAGATGATGTAGCCACTCTCGGGGGCGATGTGTCACATGGTGGAGGTGATGTAGTCCTGACAACAACGGATGTGGTTGTCATAGTATGCCTAGTAGTTGAAGGAACAATCATATCAACTCTTGGAATGTGCACCGTTCGCTTGTTCTCCTCGTGGCCAACACGTCGTTTTATTTCCTGTTCAGCTTTGCAAGCAAGATGAAACAAATGGTCCATAGGATAACACTCTTCATGAATTAGTATCTCTTGAATATCACGGTTTAATCCTCCCCAAAATCTATCCATAAAATCATCTTCACTTTCTTCTAAAGAGGAATGCAACAAGGTAGTTTGTAAATCATCATAATATTTTGTTACAGTTTCACTACCTTGTTTTAAGTGTTGCAACTTCTTAATCATGTCACGAGTATAATAAGCAGGGACGAAAGTATGTCGCATGGCAAGGTTCAAATCATCCCAAGTAGTAGGTATATAATCAGGGTGTAACCGACAATATTCACTCCACCAAACCAAAGCATAACCAGTGAAAGAACCAACCGCAACCTTAACCTTTTTATGTTCATCGAAATTATGGGAAGCAAATATATTTTTTATGTCGAACTCCCATTCAATATATAAAGCAGGTTTAAAACGGCCATTAAATGGTGGTATAGATACATTAACCTGATCATGTGCATTTGGATGTTTGTGCACCTCTCGTGACGGTTGTGGTATTTGCAAAGGTGGTGGCACGTCTCCCGCGATCGACGAAGCCCATGAATTGACTCTGGATCCTGTCATGATTAGTAGAACAAGAAACAAAACCCAAAAATAATGTTCCTATAACTACTAGGATGTGGTGGTAAAACGCTCACAGTAAAGCAAATATCAATGTCTTACACGTTCTTACCATGCAGTAGGTGGTGATCGGCAACCAGCGGTGTCAAGTAACTCCGAATATTGAGTAAAGCGATTGCCAGGGGAGCGTACGTATACACGGTGTAGAAATATGTGGAGCTGGGTTGGCTATATATGGTAGCAAAAGATTAGCAATAATCAATTCAAAGATGCAATGTTGAATAAACGCTCAACGACGGTACTGTGCTGGTCCTAGGCTAGACCGAACTAGAGACGCGAGCCTAGAACACTAATGAGGTCACGTCGTAGCACAACCAGCATCAATGAAGGATACAAAGTAGCTCTGGACAGCAAGATATAAGTGAAGATCACAACGGCAGTAAAGATAATGACGTGAAACAATAGCCAAGCTGTTTACTGAACAGTGCACAAAACAGATCCCAATCCGAATTCAGGTACGAGATTGATTCTAGATAGATCCAATTTTTTTTCTTCTCTCTTTTTTTTCTCACGCTTTTTTTTCTTTTTCTTCTCCCTCTTTTTCTTTTTTTTCTTTCCTTTTTTCTCTCTTTTTTATTCTTTATCTTCTTTTTCTCCCTCTTTCCAAGACAAACTAGATAAGATGCAGATTCGATCAGGCGAAGATGTGAGTGACCTCAACTATGATTATGACAATAAACAGTGCGTAGCACGTGGTGGAAATTGGTGGATTGGATGGTGGACGGCGGATGGGATAATGATGCAGCGGCTGCGTGACTAATGTGAACAGAACTCGAAACTCTAAAGGAACTAGACACTAAGACCAGCAACTCGACACGACGATGCAACCGATAATTCAACTATGCAAGCAATAAAAAGAAAATTGCAAAGGCTCAGACTGGCTTGGACCAAGGATGAATAGATCTAACTCTTTTTTGTGGCTTTTTCTTGGACAATAGGTAAGAAAATAAATCTAATCTAGGAAAACTGGAAATTCTCACCGAGCAACCTGAAAACTGATACCACTTGATAGAGGCAGGGGTGTCCCAATCTTTCGATGAGATGATAACTATCGATTTGGTGAAGATGACTTTGACGATCCGACTACAAACGTGCACGACGTTGCGCCTTAGCAATCGCTAAACCAACTCCGAGAGGTTATTGACCACGCTGGAGCACAATCAACCTGACCACGAAGGTCTATTCCTGCAAGCAATCGAAGAACAAGCAAGAATATGATAAAAGCAATCTGAATATTGCGAGTATATATGAAGTATTGATAAAGGTGGGGATCCGTAAGCGGTCTTGGTCTGGTCGTTGGACACAAACGAAGTACACGAAGTTGCAATGGCTAACTTTTAACTAAACAAATCCCCAAGCAAAAAGCTACTAGATGGATCTACTTATATAGGAGCAAGGGGTGGCGGCCAAGGAGGTGGGAGGACGTCCCAAGGCAGCCTAAAACTAAATCTAGGTCGTACAAGGCCAATGGGCCCAAGTGGAGGTGATGTAACACCTTTGGACTTGTAGTTTGACTCGGATTCTGCTGCAGCATCAGATTGTTTCGTCCACAACTCAACGCTCCGGACGAATTTGAAGGTGATTCCAATTGGGTTGGAAAGTGCATGAAATCTAGTTTCCAACAAAAAAAATCACCCAATTCGGAGTGATAGAGGCGGGGGTGTCCCGATCTTTCGATGAGATGATAACTATCGATTTGGTGAAGATGACTTTGACGATCCGACTACAAACGTGCACGACGTTGCGCCTTAGCAATCGCTAAACCAACTCCGAAAGGTTATTGACCACGCTGGAGCACAATCAACCTGACCACGAAGGTCTATTCCTGCAAGCAATCGAAGAACAAGCAAGAATATGATAAAAGCAATCTGAATATTGCGAGTATATATGAAGTATTGATAAAGGTGAGGATCCGTAAGCGGTCTTGGTCTGGTCGTTGGACACAAACGAAGTACACGAAGTTGCAATGGCTAACTTTTAACTGAACAAATCCCAAAGTCTAAACGATGCCCTAAGGGCTGTATATATGGAGGAAGAGGGGGGGGGGAATTTCGTGGCCCTTGGTGGAGGGGTCCGAAATCAACCCTATCTCTTGTTTCCCCACACATACGGACTCTAAAAATAGCCTATACTTATGTATTTCGAAATTACATGGGCCTGGCCCAATAATAAGGTGACGCAGCACCTAAAATAGCCTCGGGACGAAATTTATGAAGTGGCATCTTGTATATTTCGTCCAAGGCTTCATGCACCCATTATGGTGGCTTCAAAGTCCTGAAATCATCACTTGTAACTCCGTTCTTGTTCCCCTTGCGCATGCCATCATCTCCATGCTTGTTCTTGCTCCAATGTTCATCCTTCTCCAAGCTAGGCCCTTCATTTGTAAGCAAAACAAATGTATCCAAATTAGGCAGCATCATATTCTCATGAATATTAGAATCATTACCAAGAAACGAAAGTACCTGGTAATTTAGTTGGCGTGCACGAGCTCTAGTAATTGGTCCAGTATGTATAGCAGCAGGGGCTGTGGGTGTAACAATTGTATTGATGTCCTCATCATCCTCCCCTTCTTGAAATGAAGTCGTCCTCGACGGAAGTTCATCTTCCTCACCCAAATAAGGCTTCAAATCTGCAATGTTAAAAGTGGGACTAACCCCAAAATCTGCAGGCAGCTCAAGTTTATATGCATTATCATTTATTTTCTCTAACACCTTAAAGGGACCATCAGCACGTGGCATTAACTTTGATTTGCGCAAATCAGGAAATCTATCCTTACGCAAATGTAACCAAACAAGATCTCCAGGTGCAAACACAACATGTTTTCTACCCTTATCTCCAGCAAGTTTATATTTAGCATTCATACGCTCAATGTTTTCTTTAGTTAACTCATGCATTTTTAAAATCAATTCAGCACATTGTTTAGCATCAAAATTAACCTTCTCCGAAGATGGAAGAGGCAACAAATCAATAGGTGCACGAGGTAGGAAACCATACACAACTTCAAAAGGGCACATCTTAGTAGTAGAATGCAATGAACGATTATAAGCAAATTCAATATGAGGCAAGCATTCCTCCCACATTTTCTTATTATTCTTCAAAACAGCCCTAAGCATAGTAGACAACGTTCTATTGACTACTTCAGTTTGTCCATCAGTTTGGGGGTGACAAGTAGTGATAGAGGCAGAGGTGTCCCGTCTTTCGATGAGATGATGGATATCGCTTTGGTGGAAGTCGACTTTGACGATCCGACTACGAACGTGCGAGGACGTCGCGCCTTAGCAATCGCTAAACCAACTTCGAGAGGTTATTGACCACGCCGGAGCACGATCAACCTGACCACGAGGGTCTGTTTCCTGCGAGCAAACGAAGAACAAGCAAGAAACTAAGATTGCAATCTGGATATTGCGAATATAAGATGAAAGCTTTATTGATCAAGGTGGGGTTCTGTGACGCCTTTGTCTGGTCGTTGAACACAAACGAAGTACGCGAAGTTGCAGCTATGGCGAACTTTTAATCTAAACAAAACCCAAAGTCTAAACGATGCCCTAAGGGCTGTATATATGGAGGAAGAGGGGGGAATTTCGTGGCCCTTGGTGGAGGGGTCCGAAATCAACCCTATCTCTTGTTTCCCCACACATACGGACTCTAAAAATAGCGTATACTTATGTATTTCGAAATTACATGGGCCTGGCCCAATAATAAGGTGACGCAGCACCTAAAATAGCCTCGGGACGAAATTTATGAAGTGGCATCTTGTATATTTCGTCCAAGGCTTCATGCACCCATTATGGTGGCTTCAAAGTCCTGAAATCATCACTTGTAACTCCATTCTTGTTCTTGCTCCAATGTTCATCCTTCTCCAAGCTAGGCCCTTCATTTGTAAGCAAAACAAATGTATCCAATTTAGGCAGCATCATATTCTCATGAACATTAGAATCATTACCAAGAAACGAAAGTACCTGGTAATTTAGTTGGCGACGAGACAATGCATCAGCAATAACATTTTCTTTTCCCTTCTTGTGTTTAATGACATAAGGGAAAGTCTCAATGAATTCAACCCATTTAGCATGTCTACGATTCAGTTTAGCTTGACTTTTAATATGTTTCAAAGATTCACGATCAGAATGTATAACAAATTCTTTGGGCCATAAATAATGTTGCCATGTTTCTAAAGTCCGAACAAGAGCATATAATTCTTTATCATAAGTAGAATAATTCAGACTAGGCCCACTCAATTTTTCAGAAAAGTATGCAACAGGTTTGCCATCTTGTAATAACACTCCTCCTAATCCAATTCCACTAGCATCACATTCAAGCTCAAAAGTCTTATTAAAATCAGGAAGTTGGAGTAAAGGAGCATGTGTCAACTTATCTTTCAATACCGTGAAGGCGTCTTCCTGTGCAGTACCCCAAAGAAAAGGCACATCTTTCTTTGTAAGCTCATTGAGAGGTGCAGCAATGGTGCTGAAATCTCTCACAAAACGCCTATAGAATCCAGCGAGGCCAAGAAAACTCCTCACTTGTGTGACCGTTTTGGGCTGCGGCCAACTCTCAATAGCTTCAATCTTGGCTTTATCAACTTCAATTCCCTGTGGAGTAACAACATAGCCAAGAAAAGATACTCGGTTGGTGCAAAAGGTGCACTTCCCAAGGTTACCAAACAAACGTGCATCACGTAGAGCAATAAAAACAGCACGTAAATGTTCCAAATGTTCTTCCAAAGATCTGCTATAAATCAATATGCCATCAAAGTAAACTACCACAAATCGTCCAATGAAAGCACGTAAAACTTCGTTCATTAATCTCATGAAAGTACTAGGTGCATTAGTTAACCCAAAAGGCATGACTAACCACTCATATAATCCAAACTTAGTTTTAAATGCTGTTTTCCATTCATCTCCCAATTTCATACGAATTTGATGGTAGCCACTACGCAAATCAACTTTGGAGAATATTGTAGAGCCACTCAATTCATCAAGCATATCATCTAGCCTAGGAATAGGATGACGATAACGAATAGTAATATTATTAATGCCTCTACAATCAACACACATACGTGATGTACCATCCTTTTTCGGCACTAGAATAATAGGAACATCACAAGGACTAAGGGATTCGCGTATATAACCTTTGTCGAGAAGCTCTTGTACTTGACGCATAATCTCCTTCGTCTCCTCTGGATTGGTACGGTATGGTGCACGGTTTGGCAATGAAGCACCGGGAATTAAGTCAATCTGATGCTCAATCCCTCGAATAGGCGGTAATCCCGGTGGCACGTCTTGTGGAAAAACGTCAGCGAACTCCTGCAAAATGTTAGTGACAGCAGGAGGCAAAGAGGAAGGCACGTCCTCGAATGAAAATAATGCCTCTTTGCACACAAAAGCATAGCAAACAGATTTGCTGAAATCTAGCTCATCAATATCAGATTTGGTGGCAAATAAACATGCACTTTTCAATTTAATTTCAGAAGCAACACTAGATGGTTTATTATTAGGCTTCATTTGTTGCTCAAATACTTTTGCCACAATCTGATTTTCACTCTTATTCTTCTCCTGTTGTGCTTTATTAGCTCTATTAATATCATCTTTCAAAATGGAATCAGGAGTCATAGGAAGCAAAGTAATATTTTTATCCTTATGAACAAGAGTATAGTGATTGTTTCTACCATGGTGTACAGAATTTTTATCAAATTGCGATGGTCTACCCAGTAATAAGGAACATGCTTGCATAGGTACCACATCACAATCAACATAATCAGCATATGTAGAGATACTAAAATGCACACGAACAGTACGTGTTACCTTAACCTTGCCGCTGTTGTTGAACCATTGGATGTAGTAAGGATGTGGATGTGGTCTTGTGGTGAGAGAAAGCTTCTCCACCATCTCCATGCTAGCCAAGTTGTTGCAGCTCCCTCCGTCTATTATGACGCGCACAGAACGTTCCTTCACAACTCCCTTGGTATGGAACAAATTGTGCCTCTGATTTTGCTCAGCTTGTGTGACCTGCACACTCAAAACACGTTGAGCAACTAAACATTCATACCTGTCAGCGTCTTCAGGAGCCATGTATTGCGTCTCATGATCAGAATCATCTCCACCATGTTCTTCACGTGTAATAAGAGCCAATGTCTCCTCATCATAGTCACTAGCGGACTCATATCCACCATCCGCGGTAGCAATCATCACACGCGGAGATTTGCATTCCCTCGCATAATGACCTCCTCCCTTACAACGATGACAAATAATATCACTTGTGTGCCCTGTTGATGCCATGGAAGAAGAAGAACGCTGATAGAGGCGAGGTGTCCCGATCTTTCGATGAGATGATAACTATCGATTTGGTGGAGACGACTTTGACGATCCGACTACAAACGTGCACGACGTTGCGCCTTAGCAATCGCTAAACCAATCTCCTGAGGTTACTGACGATGCCGGAAGCACGGTCAGCCTGACCACGAAGGTCTATTCCTGCAAGCAATCGAAGAACGAGCAAGAAATATGATAAAGCAATCTGAATATTGCAAATATATATGAGGTATTGATAATGGTGGGGATCCGTAAGCGGTCTTGGTCTGGTCGTTGGACACAAACGAAGTACACGAAGTTGCAATGGCTAACTTTTAACTAAACAAATCCCAAGGAAAAGCTACTAGATGGATCTACTTATATAGGAGCAAGGGGTGGCGGCCAAGGAGGTGGGAGGATGTCCCAAGGCAGCCTAAAACTAAATCTAGGTCGTACAAGGCCAATGGGCCCAAGTGGAGGTGATGTAACACCTTTGGACTTGTAGTTTGACTCGGATTCTGCTGCAGCATCAGATTGTTTCGTCCACAACTCAACGCTCCGGACGAATTTGAAGGTGATTCCAATTGGGTTGGAAAGTGCACGAAATCTAGTTTCCAACAAAAAAAGAATCACCCAATTCGGAGTCCGTATGAAAAACTTGTGTGCGTTTTGAGTCAGGTATGTCTGTGCAGTCCGAATCTGAATCCAGAATGTGAGAGACTTGGACTCTATCTTCTCTTGGGCCAAAAGTGACGTGAGAGAACTTTTTGGACAGAAAATAAACATCTCTTTCTTCCTTATCTTCATATGTGGATTGTACAAATGTCCCATACACCTGCAATTAGACAAAACACAAAAGTGTGTGAAGTATTTTTGTTCTGGATAACATAAATAGATTATTGAATAGTTTGCACTAGAAATCACCTGACAAATATGCATATATGCAATATTTTTGGTCATATCCAAGGTAGTCATGTCCTCATCAGTGGGTGTAACAATTGTATTGATGTCCTCATCATCCTCCCCTTCTTGAAATGAAGTCGTCCTCGACGAAAGTTCATCTTCCTCACCCAAATAAGGCTTCAAATCTGCAATGTTAAAAGTGGGACTAACCCCAAAATCTGCAGGCAGCTCAAGTTTATATGCATTATCATTTATTTTCTCTAACACCTTAAAGGGACCATCAGCACGTGGCATTAACTTTGATTTGCGCAAATCAGGAAATCTATCCTTACGCAAATGTAACCAAACAAGATCTCCAGGTGCAAACACTACATGTTTTCTACCCTTATCTCCAGCAAGTTTATATTTAGCATTCATGCGCTCAATGTTTTCCTTAGTTAACTCATGCATTTTTAAAATCAATTCAGCACGTTGTTTAGCATCAAAATTAACCTTCTCCGAAGATGGAAGAGGCAACAAATCAATAGGTGCACGAGGTAGGAAACCATACACAACTTCAAAAGGGCACATCTTAGTAGTAGAATGCAATGAACGATTATAAGCAAATTCAATATGAGGCAAGCATTCCTCCCACATTTTCTTATTATTCTTCAAAACAGCCCTAAGCATAGTAGACAACGTTCTATTGACTACTTCAGTTTGTCCATCCGTTTGGGGGTGACAAGTAGTACTAAAAAGCAGTTTAGTCCCCAACTTAGCCCATAAACATCTCCAAAAGTGGCTAAGAAATTTAGTATCACGATCTGAAACAATAGTATTTGGCACACCATGCAAGCGAATAATTTCACGAAAGAACAAATCAGCAACATTAACAGCATCATCGCTTTTATGACATGGTATAAAGTGTGCCATTTTCGAGAATCTATCCACGACAACAAATATGCTATCCCTCCCCTTCTTTGTTCGAGGTAAACCTAAAACAAAGTCCATAGATATATCCTCCCAAGGAACACAAGGTACAGGCAAAGGCATATATAAACCATGAGGATTGAGGCGTGACTTAGCTTTTTGACATGTAGTGCAGCGAGCAATAAAACGCTCAACATCCCGTCTCATCTTTGGCCAAAAGAAATGTGTAGCAAGTACGTCCTCCGTCTTCTTCACGCCAAAGTGTCCCATTAATCCTCCTCCATGCGCCTCCTGCAACAACAAAAGACGAACAGAGCTAGCTGGAATGCATAGCTTGTTAGCACGAAACACAAATCCATCGTTAACAACAAACTTGTTCCACATTCTTCCTTCTTTACAATTATGCATTACATCTTTAAAATCAGCATCATGCACATATTGATCTTTGATGGTCTCCAAACCAAATATTTTGAAGTCAAGTTGTGAAAGCATAGTATAGCGACGAGACAAAGCATCAGCAATAACATTTTCTTTTCCCTTCTTGTGTTTAATGACATAAGGGAAAGTCTCAATGAATTCAACCCATTTAGCATGTCTACGATTCAGTTTAGCTTGACTTTTAATATGTTTCAATGATTCATGATCAGAATGTATAACAAATTCTTTGGGCCATAAATAATGTTGCCATGTTTCTAAAGTCCGAACAAGAGCATATAATTCTTTATCATAAGTAGAATAATTCAGACTAGGCCCACTCAATTTTTCAGAAAAGTACGCAACAGGTTTGCCATCTTGTAATAACACACCCCCTAATCCAATTCCACTAGCATCACATTCAAGCTCAAAAGTCTTATTAAAATCAGGAAGTTGGAGTAAAGGAGCATGTGTCAACTTATCTTTCAATACCGTGAAGGCTTCTTCCTGTGCGGTACCCCAAAGAAAAGGCACATCTTTCTTTGTAAGCTCATTGAGAGGTGCAGCAATGGTGCTGAAATCTCTCACAAAACGCCTATAGAATCCAGCGAGGCCAAGAAAACTCCTCACTTGTGTGACCGTTTTGGGCTGCGGCCAACTCTCAATAGCTTCAATCTTGGCTTTATCAACTTCAATTCCCTGTGGAGTAACAACATAGCCAAGAAAAGATACTCGGTCGGTGCAAAAGGTGCACTTCCCAAGGTTACCAAACAAACGTGCATCACGTAGAGCAATAAAAACAGCACGTAAATGTTCCAAATGTTCTTCCAAAGATCTGCTATAAATCAATATGTCATCAAACTAAACTACCACAAATCGTCCAATGAAAGCACGTAAAACTTCGTTCATTAATCTCATGAAAGTACTAGGTGCATTAGTTAACCCAAAAGGCATGACTAACCACTCATATAATCCAAACTTAGTTTTAAATGCTGTTTTCCATTCATCTCCCAATTTCATACGAATTTGATGGTAGCCACTACGCAAATCAACTTTGGAGAATATTGTAGAGCCACTCAATTCATCAAGCATATCATCTAGCCTAGGAATAGGATGACGATAACGAATAGTAATATTATTAATGCCTCTACAATCAACACACATACGTGATGTACCATCCTTTTTCGGCACTAGAATAATAGGAACAGCACAAGGACTAAGGGATTCGCGTATATAACCTTTGTCGAGAAGCTCTTGTACTTGACGCATAATCTCCTTCGTCTCCTCTGGATTGGTACGGTATGGTGCACGGTTTGGCAGTGAAGCACCGGGAATTAAGTCAATCTGATGCTCAATCCCTCGAATAGGCGGTAATCCCGGTGGCACGTCTTGTGGAAAGACGTCAGCGAACTCCTGCAAAATGTTAGTGACAGTAGGAGGCAAAGAGGAAGGCACGTCCTCGAATGAAAATAATGCCTCTTTGCACACAAAAGCATAGCAAACAGATTTTCTGAAATCTAGCTCATCAATATCAGATTTGGTGGCAAATAAACATGCACTTTTCAATTTAATTTCAGAAACAACACTAGATGGTTTATTATTAGGCTTCATTTGTTGCTCAAATTCTTTTGCCACAATCTGATTTTCACTCTTATTCGTCTCCTGTTTTGCTTTATTAGCTCTATTAATATCATCTTTCAAAATGGAATCAGGAGTCATAGGAAGCAAAGTAATATTTTTATCCTTATGAACAAGAGTATAGTGATTGTTTCTACCATGGTGTACAGAATTTTTATCAAATTGCCATGGTCTACCAAGTAATAAGGAACATGCTTGCATAGGTACCACATCACAATCAACATAATCAGCATATGTAGATATACTAAAATGCACACGAACAGTACGTGTTACCTTAACCTTGCCGCTGTTGTTGAACCATTGGATGTAGTAAGGATGTGGATGTGGTCTTGTGGTGAGAGAAAGCTTCTCGACCATCTCCATGCTAGCCAAGTTGTTGCAGCTCCCTCCGTCTATGATGACGCGCACAGAACGTTCCTTCACAACTCCCTTGGTATGGAACAAATTGTGCCTCTGATTTTGCTCAGCTTGTGTGACCTGCACACTCAAAACACGTTGAGCAACTAAACATTCATACCTGTCAGCGTCTTCAGGAGCCATGTATTGCGTCTCATGACCAGAATCATCTCCACCATGTTCTTCACGTGTAATAAGAGCCAATGTCTCCTCATCATAGTCACTAGCGGACTCATATCCACCATCCGCGGTAGCAATCATCACACGCGGAGATTTGCATTCCCTCGCATAATGACCTCCTCCCTTACAACGACGACAAATAATATCACTTGTGTGCCCTGTTGATGCCATGGAAGAAGAAGAACGCTGTGCAGGCCCCGCAGGTGCGCTCTTGGCAGATAATGGTGGTTGTGCCTGTTTTCTTGTATCACGGCTGGAGGTGGCACCGGATGGAGGTGCTGGTGCAGTTGAAGTAGAAGATGCACGTGGTGTCCATGATGAAGGTCGGCCTGCAGAAAAGTTAGTTCGCCCCAATGCTTGTCGATCCTGCACTTCATGTTCAGCTTTACAAGCAAGATGGAATAAACGAGTGATATTAGTATACTCCTTATAGTCTAAAATGGTCTGAATCTCTCTATTTAATCCACCCAGAACGTGCAAGCATAGCTTCATTCTCCTCAACAATACCACATCTAATCATGCCAGTTTGTAATTCCTGATAATATTCTTCTACAGAATTTTTCCCTTGTCTTAAACGCTGCAATTTTTGAAGCAATTCACGTTGATAATATGGTGGAACCCAACGCGTACGCATAGCAGTTTTCAAAGCAGCCCAAGTAGTTGGAATAGGATATAATCTACAATGTTCAGACCACCATACACATGCAAAACTAGTGAAAGCACAAACAGCAGCAGCAACTCGTCTCTCCTCAGGATATTGTAAACATGTAAATCGTTGTTCAGTTTCTAACTCCCAAGTAAGATATATATCTGGAACATATCTACCCTCAAATGGTGGAATATTCAATTTCAGTTTAGGAATATGGACTTCATCGCGTACCTGAGGTGGTGGTGCAGGCCTACCATGACGAATATATACCTGAGGTCGACCTGCTGGTGGTGGTGCTGGTGGCTGCTCGTAGATCTGATTTTGATCAACCTCATCCTCATAATCACCCGCATACTCATCATCCTCCTGGGTACCAGCAGGAGCAGTAGCAGGAGCCAAAGAAGCACCAACAGCAGTAGCAGCGGCACCAGAAGTTTGTCCTGTCTCAATAGGAACACGCTGTGCTCGTCCATACTGATTCGGAAGGGGGCGTAGTTGTTGTTGTTGCAGAGGTGCGACAGGTGCAGCCGGTGGTGGAAGACGCGCAAGCAGTTCATTAAATCTGTTATCGAGCTTTGTTTCGAACGTCTTCTCAAGGCCAGTGATCTTCTCCATGGCCTCTTCAAAATTGTTCAGCACATCTTGTACCTGTTCAGTCATCATTTGCTGAAACTTATCATGAAGCTCCTTGTTCGATAAGTTCTCCCAGTCAATCTCGTCGGCGTGTGATCCTGGCATGGTTAGCAGCAATAGAAACACACAAGAATATGATCCTACAGACTACTAAGAAGTGGTGGTGGTGTATCACAAATCCGTCAAGCAAATCTCAAATTCTTACCAGTTCTTACCCAGCAGCAGGCGGTGATTGGCAACCGTTGTAGTCAAAAACTCTCAAAGCTTGGATAGAGCGATTACCAGGGAGAGTCGAACACACGACGTAGATGTATGTGGAGCTGGGAAGGCTTATAGTATGGTAGCAAAAAGGGTCAGCAATAATCAATTCAGAGATGCAAAGTTGAATAAACGCTCAACGACGGTACTGTGCTGGTCCTAGGCTAGACTGTGCTAGAGACGCGAGCCTAGAACACCAACAAAATCACGGCGCGGCACGTAAACAAGGGAAAAGCACACTCTGAAATTTTTCTTTTCGCTCTCTTTTTTTTTTGCGCTCTTTTTTTTTTGCGCTGCTTTTTTTTTGCGAAAAAGCACTATAATGGCGAGTGTCTCAAAACTCTTCGTAGGAAACACGAATCGGAATCTAGATGGATCTCGAAAACAAACCTAATAAGCAAGGAACTCGGATTGGTGGTGGATATATGGTGGTGGTATATGGCAGCGGTGGTGGTAGCGGTGGTAGTATATGGATATGGATCGGTGGTGGTATATGGGCACGGATTGGTGGTGGTATATGGATACGAATTCGGAGCAGTGGTGGTAGATGGCAGGGGCGATGATGATGGTGCGGCGGCGGCGTGACAACTTATGACCAGAACTCGAAACTCTAAAAGACTAGACTCTAAGACCAGCAACTAGACCGACGATGCAACCGCAAATTCAACAAAGCAAAACCCTAAAAAGATTATGCAAAGGCTCAGATTGGTTCGGATATGATGAACTAACCCTAATTTTTTTTGTGTGGCTTTTTCGTGGACTTTTGGTATGAAGAACAGACTCGATCTAAACTACGAAAAACTGTAAAATCTCACCGAGCAACCTGGAAATCTGATACCACTTGATAGAGGCGGGGGTGTCCCGATCTTTCGATGAGATGATAACTATCGATTTGGTGAAGATGACTTTGACGATCCGACTACAAACGTGCACGACGTTGCGCCTTAGCAATCGCTAAACCAACTCCGAAAGGTTATTGACCACGCTGGAGCACAATCAACCTGACCACGAAGGTCTATTCCTGCAAGCAATCGAAGAACAAGCAAGAATATGATAAAAGCAATCTGAATATTGCGAGTATATATGAAGTATTGATAAAGGTGAGGATCCGTAAGCGGTCTTGGTCTGGTCGTTGGACACAAACGAAGTACACGAAGTTGCAATGGCTAACTTTTAACTGAACAAATCCCAAAGTCTAAACGATGCCCTAAGGGCTGTATATATGGAGGAAGAGGGGGGAATTTCGTGGCCCTTGGTGGAGGGGTCCGAAATCAACCCTATCTCTTGTTTCCCCACACATACGGACTCTAAAAATAGCCTATACTTATGTATTTCGAAATTACATGGGTCTGGCCCAATAATAAGGTGACGCAGCACCTAAAATAGCCTCGGGACGAAATTTATGAAGTGGCATCTTGTATATTTCGTCCAAGGCTTCATGCACCCATTATGGTGGCTTCAAAGTCCTGAAATCATCACTTGTAACTCCGTTCTTGTTCCCCTTGCGCATGCCATCATCTCCATGCTTGTTCTTGCTCCAATGTTCATCCTTCTCCAAGCTAGGCCCTTCATTTGTAAGCAAAACAAATGTATCCAATTTAGGCAGCATCATATTCTCATGAACATTAGAATCATTACCAAGAAACGAAAGTACCTGGTAATTTAGTTGGCGTGCACGAGCTCTAGTAATTGGTCCAATATGTATAGCAGCAGGGGCTGTGGGTGTAACAATTGTATTGATGTCCTCATCACGGAGTCCGTATGAAAAACTTGTGTGCGTTTTGAGTCAGGTATGTCTGTGCAGTCCGAATCTGAATCCAGAACGTGAGAGACTTGGACTCTATCTTCTCTTGGGCCAAAAGTGACGTGAGAGAACTTTTTGGACAGCAAATAAACATCTCTTTCTTCCTTATCTTCATATGTGGATTGTACAAATGTCCCATACACCTGCAATTAGACAAAACACAAAAGTGTGTGAAGTATTTTTTGTTCTGGATAACATAAATAGATTATTGAATAGTTTGCACTAGAAATCACCTGACAAATATGCATATATGCAATATTTTTGGTCATATCCAAGGTAGTCATGTCCTCATCAATTACCCCCATGTCCTGGAAGCTGGACGTGATCATCTGGAAACAGTCGATCCTGTGGAGCCTCCGGTCCATAAGGACTCGGATGTGGCCTGGGTCCAACAAACGGCGGCAGATAAGGTCCATGAGGAGGAGTGATGCCCCCTACATCACGCCAATCCATACGATCCGGCAGACTAGACCGCCCGTGGTACAGATCCCGCATATCCATATACCCAGCCTGCACAACAGGTGCAAACCAAGTCAAAGTGTCCTAGTGATTAGAGCGGGAGTTGAAAAGCTCGAATCGCAAGGCACGATTTTCGCGGTCCTTATCCTCAAGCATCTGTGCGGTAGTGCGGAGCAACGAATCCTCATGAGAAGAGTCAGTGTAAATAGCTGTGAAGTAACCTTCTGCCCCAGGGAGTGACGCTGGCATATAGCGGAAGTCAATGTTCCGAAGGAAGGCAGTTCTAGCCTGCATAATAGTCATCATCGAATAAGCAGCGTCCTGCACGGACATATCGATGGTAACCCCAAGTCCATATGAGCAATGGAGGGGTTCAGTGGATCCAGGATAGGAAGGGAATATCCTGTTCGTGCAGAGGTATTGGCTTTGATTGAAATCTCTATACTGCTCCTCAACGGTGTACTCGGGATACCATCAGTAACCAGCTTCAATTATTACACGAACCAACATAGCAGTATGGCCAGGTACATCGAGACACCGAGTCAGACGAACAACTTGATTCTGGGTGCGGGAGGCCATCTGAAACACGATGTAATGCAAAGGCAGTAGAATTTCTAGCAGAAATTAGACAGCATAACGGCTGTAAATGCTCAAAAAAGATTTTGAGACACTTTGTGAAGGATTGCATAGACACTCAACAACATCATGTCAAGGTTCTAGGTCCATCTTATCAACATAGTGGGGTAGTAGAACTGAACTAGGCTTGTATCCATCAAACCTATAAGGTACTACTGATTAGTAACACGTGAACCTGATAGAGAAGAGATCGTAATCCTTAACCCCCGGTGGAAAGAATGGACTGACTTAGATCATAATGCCACAAGGTAAAGGAGTAAAAAGAACCTTACGTTCCATCCCACAATCAATTCCCCTACATATAACTAAAGCATTTCTAGACTCAACATCGACCTGTTTGGCTTGGAGAACCTACAGGCAGTCAGGCTCTGATGCCAACGCTGTCAGGACCCCGACTCAATGCCACATCGATCTAGCATGTAACACCTCATATGACTTTGCGGCCTCGCGCACGGTATTCCCACGGGTGTCTCCTTGCCTTGACCGGGACCGTTTGCGCATTTTGGCACACGTATATGATAGTGTCGCTAGCATCCATATGATAAGGAGTCCGGGCTGACATGGCTAGTCATAAACCCCAAGTGGCACAAACTTACAGGGATAGGCATACATGACCCAACAACGAACGTGTCGGTTATCAACGAGTGAATCCGGGCTGTAGCACTAGGCTAGCAGGACTCCGGTAAACCGGGTTGTAGCAGGCTAACACGACTCCGGTAGTCATCGCGTGACATTTCCCCGTAGGGACAGACACATGAACAAAGAAGGACACATGCCGGCCAACCTAAGTGTTCCGGAACAGTAGCAAGCTACCATGGCTCAGTGGAAGCACTAGGAGACATTTCCCGGTAAGACTAGATAGTCAGATCCCACACATACCAAGCATTTCAATCATACACACAACATGCTTGATATGTGCAAATACAACATGGCATCACAACATGAATCTACAACCCAAGTACTTTATTTAAAGGCTCAGAGAGCCATACATATCATAAACACAAGTATGGGTCACACGACCCAGCATTCAAGTCATACAAACATACAAGCCAACAGCGGAAGTAACTTATCTGAGTACAGACAACTAGGAAATAAAAGAGGCTTGAGAAAGCCTGACTATACTACATGGTCCATCGTGAGCTCAGGATCACTACCTGGGCTTCAGCCTACTCGTCGACATCGACGTCTATTAAGAACCCATCAGAAGGGGTTGCAGCGTCTTCAGTAAAATGTAAATTAAGCAACATGAGTACAAAGGTACTCAGCAAGACTTACATCAAATCCTACATACATGCACATTATCAAGAAGGGTGGGTGTGGTTATTGCAGCAAGCCAGCTTTGACTCTTGGCTAGCTATATTACGAGACTCCAACTTCAAATGGTTTTGCGCACTCGAGTCCACTACACACCACTTCAATACACTACCGAGGATCCATCTCCATCATCCTACGGAAGAGCCATCCTCGGCATTCACGCTTATCTTGAGGCTTTTAGTAGTATCCATTTACTTGTCTATGAACTGTATAGGCAACCAAGTAGTCCTTTATCGCGGACGCAGCTATTCGAACAGATGATGTTAACCCTGCAGGGGTGTACTTCTTCATACATGTTTCCACCACTTAGCGTCTGCACATGACATGTGCTCGACAGACTTCAAGCGAAAGCTGACGTGTGTGTAGACCATGACCTACCTAAACACCTAAGTCTCTAGTCCAGGTTTATCACCTATCCAGGTTCCATCCGCAGGGAGTCCGACCGAGGTTTCCACATACGGCCCCGAACGATGTGTGCAGGGTTCCCGAGATACCAAACGGGCATCCGGTACACCATGCCACGTACCTACCGCATCACAGCCCACCCCGTGGGTCAGCGCTGCCCACGACCTCCAGTAAGCTACAAACACCAGAAACTACTTGCAACTCCTGGACAGAGGACTAGGGTGGATAAGAAGTCGAGCAGGGTCATATTTCAGGGCCCAATGCATGGTAGTAGCTGAATCTTAAATCACGTATACAGATCTCGGTGCTTAAGGACGGTTCCAATGAAACAACCCACCATGTACTCCTACATCGCCTCTCATCGATACCTTTACCAAATCATGTTCAACACATCACTCTCATTACCGAGATGATCATTTCACTCTATCGCATCACTCAGATGAACCAGACCTGAAACGACTCTAATCATAGCAGGCATAGCAAGGTAGGAAACACATACACATGGCTCAATCAACTCCTGCACATGCTAGTGGGTTTCATCTAGTTACTGTGGCAATGACAGGTCATGCAGAGGAAATGGGTTCAACTACTGATGAGGACATCAATACAATTGTTACACCCACAGCCCCTGCTGCTATACATACTGGACCAATTACTAGAGCTCGTGCACGCCAACTAAATTACCAGGTACTTTCGTTTCTTGGTAATGATTCTAATGTTCATGAGAATATGATGCTGCCTAAATTGGATACATTTGTTTTGCTTACAAATGAAGGGCCTAGCTTGGAGAAGGATGAACATTGGAGCAAGAACAAGCATGGAGATGATGGCATGCGCAAGGGAAACAAGAACGGAGTTACAAGTGATGATTTCAGGACTTTGAAGCCACCATAATGGGTGCATGAAGCCTTGGACGAAATATACAAGACGCCACTTCATAAATTTCGTCCCGAGGCTATTTTAGGTGCTGCGTCACCTTATTATTGGGCCAGGCCCATGTAATTTCGAATTACATAAGTATAGGCTATTTTTAGAGTCCGTATGTGTGGGGAAACAAGAGATAGGGTTGATTTCGGACCCCTCCACCAAGGGCCACGAAATTCCCCCCCTCTTCCTCCATATATACAGCCCTTAGGGCATCGTTTAGACTTTGGGTTTTGTTTAGATTAAAAGTTCGCCATAGCTGCAACTTCGCGTACTTCGTTTGTGTTCAACGACCAGACAAAGGCGTCACAGAACCCCACCTTGATCAATAAAGCTTTCATCTTATATTCGCAATATCCAGATTGCAATCTTAGTTTCTTGCTTGTTCTTCGTTTGCTCGCAGGAAACAGACCTTCGTGGTCAGGTTGATCGTGCTCCGGCGTGGTCAATAACCTCTCGGAGTTGGTTTAGCGATTGCTAAGGCGCGACGTCCTCGCACGTTCGTAGTCGGATCGTCAAAGTCGACTTCCACCAAAGCGAAATCCTCCATCTCATCGAAAGACGGGACACCTTTGCCTCTATCACACATTCAAGCTCAAAAGTCTTATTAAAATCAGGAAGTTGGAGTAAAGGAGCATGTGTCAACTTATCTTTCAATACCGTGAAGGCTTCTTCCTGTGCGGTACCCCAAAGAAAAGGCACATCTTTCTTTGTAAGCTCATTGAGAGGTGCAGCAATGGTGCTGAAATCTCTCACAAAACGCCTATAGAATCCAGCGAGGCCAAGAAAACTCCTCACTTGTGTGACCGTTTTGGGCTGCGGCCAACTCTCAATAGCTTCAATCTTGGCTTTATCAACTTCAATTCCCTGTGGAGTAACAACATAGCCAAGAAAAGATACTCGGTCGGTGCAAAAGGTGCACTTCCCAAGGTTACCAAACAAACGTGCATCACGTAGAGCAATAAAAACAGCACGTAAATGTTCCAAATGTTCCTCCAAAGATCTGCTATAAATCAATATGTCATCAAAGTAAACTACCACAAATCGTCCAATGAAAGCACGTAAAACTTCGTTCATTAATCTCATGAAAGTACTAGGTGCATTAGTTAACCCAAAAGGCATGACTAACCACTCATATAATCCAAACTTAGTTTTAAATGCTGTTTTCCATTCATCTCCCAATTTCATTCGAATTTGATGGTAGCCACTACGCAAATCAACTTTGGAGAATACTGTAGAGCCACTCAATTCATCAAGCATATCATCTAGCCTAGGAATAGGATGACGATAACGAATAGTAATATTATTAATGCCTCTACAATCAACACACATACGTGATGTTCCATCCTTTTTCGGCACTAGAATAATAGGAACAGCACAAGGACTAAGGGATTCGCGTATATAACCTTTGTCGAGAAGCTCTTGTACTTGACGCATAATCTCCTTCGTCTCCTCTGGATTGGTACGGTATGGTGCACGGTTTGGCAGTGAAGCACCGGGAATTAAGTTGATCTGATGCTCAATCCCTCGAATAGGCGGTAATCCCGGTGGCACGTCTTGTGGAAAAACGTCAGCGAACTCCTGCAAAATGTTAGTGACAGCAGGAGGCAAAGAGGAAGGCACGTCCTCGAATGAAAATAATGCCTCTTTGCACACAAAAGCATAGCAAACAGATTTGCTGAAATCTAGCTCATCAATATCAGATTTGGTGGCAAATAAACATGCACTTTTCAATTTAATTTCAGAAGCAACACTAGATGGTTTATTATTAGGCTTCATTTGTTGCTCAAATTCTTTTACCACAATCTGATTTTCACTCTTATTCTTCTCCTGTTGTGCTTTATTAGCTCTATTAATATCATCTTTCAAAATGGAATCAGGAGTCATAGGAAGCAAAGTAATATTTTTATCCTTATGAACAAGAGTATAGTGATTGTTTCTACCATGGTGTACAGAATTTTTATCAAATTGCCATGGTCTACCAAGTAATAAGGAACATGCTTGCATAGGTACCACATCACAATCAACATAATCAGCATATGTAGAGATACTAAAATGCACACGAACAGTACGTGTTACCTTAACCTTGCCGCTGTTGTTGAACCATTGGATGTAGTAAGGATGGGGATGTGGTCTTGTGGTGAGAGAAAGCTTCTCCACCATCTCCATGCTAGCCAAGTTGTTGCAGCTCCCTCCGTCTATGATGACGCGCACAGAACGTTCCTTCACAACTCCCTTGGTATGGAACAAATTGTGCCTCTGATTTTGCTCAGCTTGTGTGACTTGCACACTCAAAACACGTTGAGCAACTAAACATTCATACCTGTCAGCGTCTTCAGGAGCCATGTATTGCGTCTCATGATCAGAATCATCTCCACCATGTTCTTCACGTGTAATAAGAGCCAAAGTCTCCTCATCATAGTCACTAGCGGACTCATATCCACCATCCGCGGTAGCAATCATCACACGCGGAGATTTGCATTCTCTCGCATAATGACCTCCTCCCTTACAACGACGACAAATAATATCACTTGTGTGCCCTGTTGATGCCATGGAAGAAGAAGAATGTTGTGCAGGCCCCGCAGGTGCGCTCTTGGCAGATAATGGTGGTTGTGCCTGTTTTCTTGTATCACGGCTGGAGGTGGCACCGGATGGAGGTGCTGGTGCAGTTGAAGTAGAAGATGCACGTGGTGTCCATGATGAAGGTCGGCCTGCAGAAAAGTTAGTTCGCCCCAATGCTTGTCGATCCTGCACTTCACATTCAGCTTTACAAGCAAGATGGAATAAACGAGTGATATTAGTATACTCCTTATAGTCTAGAATGGTCTGAATCTCTCTATTTAATCCACCTAGAAAACGTGCAAGCATAGCTTCATTCTCCTCAACAATACCACATCTAATCATGCCAGTTTGTAATTCCTGATAATATTCTTCTACAGAACTTTTCCCTTGTCTTAAACGCTGCAATTTTTGAAGCAATTCACGTTGATAATATGGTGGAACCCAACGCGTACGCATAGCAGTTTTCAAAGCAGCCCAAGTAGTTGGAATAGGATATAATCTACAATGTTCAGACCACCATACACATGCAAAACTAGTGAAAGCACAAACGGCAGCAGCAACTCGTCTCTCCTCAGGATATTGTAAACATGTAAATCGTTGTTCAGTTTCTAACTCCCAAGTAAGATATATATCAGGAACATATCTACCCTCAAATGGTGGAATATTCAATTTCAGTTTAGGAATATGGACATCATCTCGTACCTGAGGTGGTGGTGCAGGCCTACCATTACGAATATATACCTGAGGTCGACCTGCTGGTGGTGGTACAGGTGGCTGCACGTAGTGTTGATTTTGATCAACCTCATCCTCATAATCTCCCACATAATCATCCTCCTCCACATCAGCAGCAGGAGCCACAGAAGTATCAACAGCAGCACCAACAGTTTGGCCAAACGCAAGAGGAACACGGCTTGCTCGGCGGAGGTCTGCTTCGCGACGTGGAGGTAGTCGTTGTTGTTGTTGTTGGAGAGGTGCGTTAGGTGCAGCGGGTGGTGGTGGTGGAAGACACGCGAGCAATTCATTAAACTTGTTATCGAGCTTTGTTTCGAACGTCTTCTCAAGGCCAGTGATCTTCTCCATGGCCTCTTCAAAATTGTTCAGCACATCTTGCACCTGTTCAGTCATCATTTGCTGAAACTTATCATGAAGCTCCTTGTTCGATAAATTCTCCCAGTCAATCTCGTCGGCTTGTGATCCTGGCATGGTTAGCAGCAATAGAAACACACAAGAATATGATCCTACAGACTACTAAGAAGTGGTGGTGGTGTATCACAAATCCGTCAAGCAAATCTCAAATTCTTACCAGTTCTTACCCAGCAGCAGGCGGTGATCGGCAACCGTTGTAGTCAAAAACTCTCAAAGCTTGGATAGAGCGATTACCAGGGAGAGTCAAACACACGACGTAGATGTATGTGGAGCTGGGAAGGCTTATAGTATTGATGAGGACATCAATACAATTGTTACACCCACAGCCCCTGCTGCTATACATACTGGACCAATTACTAGAGCTCGTGCACGCCAACTAAATTACCAGGTACTTTCGTTTCTTGGTAATGATTCTAATGTTCATGAGAATATGATGCTGCCTAAATTGGATACATTTGTTTTGCTTACAAATGAAGGGCCTAGCTTGGAGAAGGATGAACATTGGAGCAAGAACAAGCATGGAGATGATGGCATGCGCAAGGGAAACAAGAACGGAGTTACAAGTGATGATTTCAGGACTTTGAAGCCACCATAATGGGTGCATGAAGCCTTGGACGAAATATACAAGACGCCACTTCATAAATTTCGTCCCGAGGCTATTTTAGGTGCTGCGTCACCTTATTATTGGGCCAGGCCCATGTAATTTAGAAATACATAAGTATAGGCTATTTTTAGAGTCCGTATGTGTGGGGAAACAAGAGATAGGGTTGATTTCGGACCCCTCCACCAAGGGCCACGAAATTCCCCCCCTCTTCCTCCATATATACAGCCCTTAGGGCATCGTTTAGACTTTGGGTTTTGTTTAGATTAAAAGTTCGCCATAGCTGCAACTTCGCGTACTTCGTTTGTGTTCAACGACCAGACAAAGGCGTCACAGAACCCCACCTTGATCAATAAAGCTTTCATCTTATATTCGCAATATCCAGATTGCAATCTCAGTTTCTTGCTTGTTCTTCGTTTGCTCGCAGGAAACAGACCCTCGTGGTCAGGTTGATCGTGCTCCGGCGTGGTCAATAACCTCTCGGAGTTGGTTTAGCGATAGCTAAGGCGCGACGTCCTCGCACGTTCGTAGTCGGATCGTCAAAGTCGACTTCCACCAAAGCGAAATCCATCATCTCATCGAAAGACGGGACACCTTTGCCTCTATCACCATTCTAGACTATAAGGAGTATACTAATATCACTCGTTTATTCCATCTTGCTTGTAAAGCTGAACGTGAAGTGCAGGATCGACAAGCATTGGGGCGAACTAACTTTTCTGCAGGCCGACCTTCATCATGGACACCACGTGCATCTTCTACTTCAACTGCACCAGCACCTCCATCCGGTGCCACCTCCAGCCGTGATACAAGAAAACAGGCACAACCACCATTATCTGCCAAGAGCGCACCTGCGGGGCCTGCACAGCGTTCTTCTTCTTCCATGGCATCAACAGGGCACACAAGTGATATTATTTGTCGTCGTTGTAAGGGAGGAGGTCATTATGCGAGAGAATGCAAATCTCCGCGTGTGATGATTGCTACCGCGGATGGTGGATATGAGTCCGCTAGTGACTATGATGAGGAGACTTTGGCTCTTATTACACGTGAAGAACATGGTGGAGATGATTCTGATCATGAGACGCAATACATGGCTCCTGAAGACGCTGACAGGTATGAATGTTTAGTTGCTCAACGTGTTTTGAGTGTGCAGGTCACTCAAGCTGAGCAAAATCAGAGGCACAATTTGTTCCATACCAAGGGAGTTGTGAAGGAACGTTCTGTGCGCGTCATCATAGACGGAGGGAGCTGCAACAACTTGGCTAGCATGGATATGGTGGAGAAGCTTTCTCGCACCACAAGACCACATCCACATCCTTACTACATCCAATGGTTCAACAACAGCGGCAAGGTTAAGGTAACACGTACTGTTCGTGTGCATTTTAGTATCTCTACATATGCTGATTATGTTGATTGTGATGTGGTACCTATGCAAGCATGTTCCTTATTACTTGGTAGACCATGGCAATTTGATAAAAATTCTGTACACCATGGTAGAAACAATCACTATACTCTTGTTCATAAGGATAAAAATATTACTTTGCTTCCTATGACTCCTGATTCCATTTTGAAAGATGATATTAATAGAGCTAATAAAGCACAACAGGAGAAGAATAAGAGTGAAAATCAGATTGTGGCAAAAGAATTTGAGCAACAAATGAAGCCTAATAATAAACCATCTAGTGTTGCTTCTGAAATTAAATTGAAAAGTGCATGTTTATTTGCCACCAAATCTGATATTGATGAGCTTGATTTCAGCAAATCTGTTTGCTATGCTTTTGTGTGCAAAGAGGCATTATTTTCATTCGAGGACGTGCCTTCCTCTTTGCCTCCTGCTGTCACTAACATTTTGCAGGAGTTCGCTGACGTTTTTCCACAAGACGTGCCACCTGGATTACCGCCTATTCGAGGGATTGAGCATCAGATCGACTTAATTCCCGGTGCTTCACTGCCAAACCGTGCACCATACCGTACCAATCCAGAGGAGACGAAGGAGATTATGCGACAAGTACAAGAGCTTCTCGACAAAGGTTATATACGCGAATCCCTTAGTCCTTGTGCTGTTCCTATTATTCTAGTGCCGAAAAAGGATGGTACATCACGTATGTGTGTTGATTGTAGAGGCATTAATAATATTACTATTCGTTATCGTCATCCTATTCCTAGGCTAGATGATATGCTTGATGAATTGAGTGGCTCTACAGTATTCTCCAAAGTTGATTTGCGTAGTGGCTACCATCAAATTCGTATGAAATTGGGAGATGAATGGAAAACAGCATTTAAAACTAAGTTTGGATTGTATGAGTGGTTAGTCATGCCTTTTGGGTTAACTAATGCACCTAGTACTTTCATGAGATTAATGAACGAAGTTTTACGTGCTTTCATTGGACGATTTGTGGTAGTTTACTTTGATGACATATTGATTTATAGCAGATCTTTGGAGGAACATTTGGAACATTTACGTGCTGTTTTTATTGCTCTACGTGATGCACGTTTGTTTGGTAACCTTGGGAAGTGCACCTTTTGCACCGACCGAGTATCTTTTCTTGGCTATGTTGTTACTCCACAGGGAATTGAAGTTGATAAAGCCAAGATTGAAGCCATTGAGAGTTGGCCGCAGCCCAAAACGGTCACACAAGTGAGGAGTTTTCTTGGCCTCGCTGGATTCTATAGGCGTTTTGTGAGAGATTTCAGCACCATTGCTGCACCTCTCAATGAGCTTACAAAGAAAGATGTGCCTTTTCTTTGGGGTACCGCATAGGAAGAAGCCTTCACGGTATTGAAAGATAAGTTGACACGTGCTCCTTTACTCCAACTTCCTGATTTTAATAAGACTTTTGAGCTTGAATGTGATGCTAGTGGAATTGGATTAGGGGGTGTGTTATTACAAGATGGCAAACCTGTTGCATACTTTTCTGAAAAATTGAGTGGGCCTAGTCTGAATTATTCTACTTATGATAAAGAATTATATGCTCTTGTTCGGACTTTAGAAACATGGCAACATTATTTATGGCCCAAAGAATTTGTTATACATTCTGATCATGAATCATTGAAACATATTAAAAGTCAAGCTAAACTGAATCGTAGACATGCTAAATGGGTTGAATTCATTGAGACTTTCCCTTATGTCATTAAACACAAGAAGGGAAAAGAAAATGTTATTGCTGATGCTTTGTCTCGTCGCTATACTATGCTTTCACAACTTGACTTCAAAATATTTGGTCTGGAGACCATCAAAGATCAATATGTGCATGATGCTGATTTTAAAGATGTAATGCATAATTGTAAAGAAGGAAGAATGTGGAACAAGTTTGTTGTTAACGATGGATTTGTGTTTCGTGCTAACAAGCTATGCATTCCAGCTAGCTCCGTTCGTCTTTTGTTGTTGCAGGAGGCGCATGGAGGAGGATTAATGGGACACTTTGGCGTGAAGAAGACGGAGGACGTACTTGCTACACATTTCTTTTGGCCAAAGATGAGACGGGATGTTGAGCGTTTTATTGCTCGCTGCACTACATGTCAAAAAGCTAAGTCACGCCTCAATCCTCATGGTTTATATATGCCTTTGCCTGTACCTAGTGTTCCTTGGGAGGATATATCTATGGACTTTGTTTTAGGTTTACCTCGAACAAAGAAGGGGAGGGATAGCATATTTGTTATCGTGGATAGATTCTCGAAAATGGCACACTTTATACCATGTCATAAAAGCGATGATGCTATTAATGTTGCTGATTTGTTCTTTCGTGAAATTATTCGCTTGCATGGTGTGCCAAATACTATTGTTTCAGATCGTGATACTAAATTTCTTAGCCACTTTTGGAGATGTTTATGGGCTAAGTTGGGGACTAAACTGCTTTTTAGTACTACTTGTCACCCCCAAACTGATGGACAAACTGAAGTAGTCAATAGAACGTTGTCTACTATGCTTAGGGCTGTTTTGAAGAATAATAAGAAAATGTGGGAGGAATGCTTGCCTCATATTGAATTTGCTTATAATCGTTCATTGCATTCTACTACTAAGATGTGCCCTTTTGAAGTTGTGTATGGTTTCCTACCTCGTGCACCTATTGATTTGTTGCCTCTTCCATCTTCGGATTTTGGGGTTAGTCCCACTTTTAACATTGCAGATTTGAAGCCTTATTTGGGTGACGAAGATGAACTTCCGTCGAGGACGACTTCATTTCAAGAAGGGGAGGATGATGAGGACATCAATACAATTGTTACACCCACAGCCCCTGCTGCTATACATACTGGACCAATTACTAGAGCTCGTGCACGCCAACTAAATTACCAGGTACTTTCGTTTCTTGGTAATGATTCTAATGTTCATGAGAATATGATGCTGCCTAAATTGGATACATTTGTTTTGCTTACAAATGAAGGGCCTAGCTTGGAGAAGGATGAACATTGGAGCAAGAACAAGCATGGAGATGATGGCATGCGCAAGGGGAACAATAACGGAGTTACAAGTGATGATTTCAGGACTTTGAAGCCACCATAATGGGTGCATGAAGCCTTGGATGAAATATACAAGATGCCACTTCATAAATTTCGTCCCGAGGCTATTTTAGGTGCTGCGTCACCTTATTATTGGGCCAGGCCCATGTAATTTCGAAATACATAAGTATAGGCTATTTTTAGAGTCCGTATGTGTGGGGAAACAAGAGATAGGGTTGATTTCGGACCCCTCCACCAAGGGCCACGAAATTCCCCCCTCTTCCTCCATATATACAGCCCTTAGGGCATCGTTTAGACTGAGGGTTTTGTTTAGATTAAAAGTTCGCCATAGCTGCAACTTCGCGTACTTCGTTTGTGTTCAACGACCAGACAAAGGCGTCACAGAACCCCACCTTGATCAATAAAGCTTTCATCTTATATTCGCAATATCCAGATTGCAATCTTAGTTTCTTGCTTGTTCTTCGTTTGCTCGCAGGAAACAGACCCTCGTGGTCAGGTTGATCGTGCTCCGGCGTGGTCAATAACCTCTCGGAGTTGGTTTAGCGATTGCTAAGGCGCGACGTCCTCGCACGTTCGTAGTCGGATCGTCAAAGTCGACTTCCACCAAAGCGAAATCCACCATCTCATCGAAAGACGGGACACCTTTGCCTCTATCACTCTTTGCCTCCTGCTGTCACTAACATTTTGCAGGAGTTCGCTGACGTTTTTCCACAAGACGTGCCACCGGGATTACCGCCTATTCGAGGGATTGAGCATCAGATTGACTTAATTCCCGGTGCTTCACTGCCAAACCGTGCACCATACCATACCAATCCAGAGGAGACGAAGGAGATTATGCGTCAAGTACAAGAGCTTCTCGACAAAGGTTATATACGCGAATCCCTTAGTCCTTGTGCTGTTCCTATTATTCTAGTGCCGAAAAAGGATGGTACATCACGTATGTGTGTTGATTGTAGAGGCATTAATAATATTACTATTCGTTATCGTCATCCTATTCCTAGGCTAGATGATATGCTTGATGAATTGAGTGGCTCTACAATATTCTCCAAAGTTGATTTGCGTAGTGGCTACCATCAAATTCGTATGAAATTGGGAGATGAATGGAAAACAGCATTTAAAACTAAGTTTGGATTATATGAGTGGTTAGTCATGCCTTTTGAGTTAACTAATGCACCTAGTACTTTCATGAGATTAATGAACGAAGTTTTACGTGCTTTCATTGGACGATTTGTGGTAGTTTACTTTGATGACATATTGATTTATAGCAGATCTTTGGAGGAACATTTGGAACATTTACGTGCTGTTTTTATTGCTCTACGTGATGCACGTTTGTTTGGTAACCTTGGGAAGTGCACCTTTTGCACCGACCGAGTATCTTTTCTTGGCTATGTTGTTACTCCACAGGGAATTGAAGTTGATAAAGCCAAGATTGAAGCCATTGAGAGTTGGCCGCAGCCCAAAACGGTCACACAAGTGAGGAGTTTTCTTGGCCTCGCTGGATTCTATAGGCGTTTTGTGAGAGATTTCAGCACCATTGCTGCACCTCTCAATGAGCTTACAAAGAAAGATGTGCCTTTTCTTTGGGGTACCGCACAGGAAGAAGCCTTCACGGTATTGAAAGATAAGTTGACACATGCTCCTTTACTCCAACTTCCTGATTTTAATAAGACTTTTGAGCTTGAATGTGATGCTAGTGGAATTGGATTAGGGGGTGTGTTATTACAAGATGGCAAACCTGTTGCATACTTTTCTGAAAAATTGAGTGGGCCTAGTCTGAATTATTCTACCTATGATAAAGAATTATATGCTCTTGTTCGGACTTTAGAAACATGGCAACATTATTTATGGCCCAAAGAATTTGTTATACATTCTGATCATGAATCATTGAAACATATTAAAAGTCAAGCTAAACTGAATCGTAGACATGCTAAATGGGTTGAATTCATTGAGACTTTCCCTTATGTCATTAAACACAAGAAGGGAAAAGAAAATGTTATTGCTGATGCTTTGTCTCGTCGCTATACTATGCTTTCACAACTTGACTTCAAAATATTTGGTTTGGAGACCATCAAAGATCAATATGTGCATGATGCTGATTTTAAAGATGTAATGCATAATTGTAAAGAAGGAAGAATGTGGAACAAGTTTGTTGTTAACGATGGATTTGTGTTTCGTGCTAACAAGCTATGCATTCCAGCTAGCTCCGTTCGTCTTTTGTTGTTGCAGGAGGCGCATGGAGGAGGATTAATGGGACACTTTGGCGTGAAGAAGAAGGAGGACGTACTTGCTACACATTTCTTTTGGCCAAAGATGAGACGGGATGTTGAGCGTTTTATTGCTCGCTGCACTACATGTCAAAAAGCTAAGTCACGCCTCAATCCTCATGGTTTATATATGCCTTTGCCTGTACCTAGTGTTCCTTGGGAGGATATATCTATGGACTTTGTTTTAGGTTTACCTCGAACAAAGAAGGGGAGGGATAGCATATTTGTTGTCGTGGATAGATTCTCGAAAATGGTACACTTTATACCATGTCATAAAAGCGATGATGCTATTAATGTTGCTGATTTGTTCTTTCGTGAAATTATTCGCTTGCATGGTGTGCCAAATACTATTGTTTCAGATCGTGATACTAAATTTCTTAGCCACTTTTGGAGATGTTTATGGGCTAAGTTGGGGACTAAACTGCTTTTTAGTACTACTTGTCACCCCCAAACTGATGGACAAACTGAAGTAGTCAATAGAACGTTGTCTACTATGCTTAGGGCTGTTTTGAAGAATAATAAGAAAATGTGGGAGGAATGCTTGCCTCATATTGAATTTGCTTATAATCGTTCATTGCATTCTACTACTAAGATGTGCCCTTTTGAAGTTGTGTATGGTTTCCTACCTCGTGCACCTATAGATTTGTTGCCTCTTCCATCTTCGGAGAAGGTTAATTTTGATGCTAAACAACGTGCTGAATTGATTTTAAAAATGCATGAGTTAACTAAGGAAAACATTGAGCGCATGAATGCTAAATATAAACTTGCTGGAGATAAGGGTAGAAAACATGTTGTGTTTGCACCTGGAGATCTTGTTTGGTTACATTTGCGTAAGGATAGATTTCCTGATTTGCGCAAATCAAAGTTAATGCCACGTGCTGATGGTCCCTTTAAGGTGTTAGAGAAAATAAATGATAATGCATATAAACTTGAGCTGCCTGCAAATTTTGGGGTTAGTCCCACTTTTAACATTGCAGATTTGAAGCCTTATTTGGGTGAGGAAGATGAACTTCCGTCGAGGACGACTTCATTTCAAGAAGGGGAGGATGATGAGGACATCAATACAATTGTTACACCCACAGCCCCTGTTGCTATACATATTGGACCAATTACTAGAGCTCGTGCACGCCAACTAAATTACCAGGTACTTTCGTTTCTTGGTAATGATTCTAATGTTCATGAGAATATGATGCTGCCTAAATTGGATACATTTGTTTTGCTTACAAATGAAGGGCCTAGCTTGGAGAAGGATGAACATTGGAGCAAGAACAAGCATGGAGATGATGGCATGCGCAAGGGAAACAAGAACGGAGTTACAAGTGATGATTTCAGGACTTTGAAGCCACCATAATGGGTGCATGAAGCCTTGGACGAAATATACAAGACGCCACTTCATAAATTTCGTCCCGAGGCTATTTTAGGTGCTGCGTCACCTTATTATTGGGCCAGGCCCATGTAATTTCGAAATACATAAGTATAGGCTATTTTTAGAGTCCGTATGTGTGGGGAAACAAAGAGATAGGGTTGATTTCGGACCCCTCCACCAAGGGCCACGAAATTCCCCCCCTCTTCCTCCATATATACAGCCCTTAGGGCATCGTTTAGACTTTGGGTTTTGTTTAGATTAAAAGTTCGCCATAGCTGCAACTTCGCGTACTTCGTTTGTGTTCAACGACCAGACAAAGGCGTCACAGAACCCCACCTTGATCAATAAAGCTTTCATCTTATATTCGCAATATCCAGATTGCAATCTTAGTTTCTTGCTTGTTCTTCGTTTGCTCGCAGGAAACAGACCTTCGTGGTCAGGTTGATCGTGCTCCGGCGTGGTCAATAACCTCTCGGAGTTGGTTTAGCGATTGCTAAGGCGCGACGTCCTCGCACGTTCGTAGTCGGATCGTCAAAGTCGACTTCCACCAAAGCGAAATCCACCATCTCATCGAAAGACGGGACACCTTTGCCTCTATCAACTACCGTAGCACACAGCAGTTTGAAACGCATTGTCTTAATGCAGTAAGAGAGAGCAGAGGCAAGAACATGGGATTGTATCGATATGATCAAATGGTTGGTTGCTTGCCTTGCGGGTCCATGGACTGGTATTGCTCCTCGTTTGGATACTCCCGATACTCTTCGGGGGCAGAACCTGCCGTAGAGAGCACCGATATACAATCATCACCAAACAATGTGCAACAATATGATGCTACATGAGACATGTAAAAATGAGTGTGTTGGTCTAATGCAACTAAGACCAGATGGGCTTGAACCATTTTGAATCAAAGATTCAAGTTCCAATCGCATATATGGCCCTTAATAGTGCTTTATCATGTTCTGCTCTAAACAGCAGGTTAACTTGCTTAAGCATGCATGAAACCAGTACAGATGGATAGATTCAAATTTTCTGATCTTTTTTCATATATAACACTTTGAATTTGGAGCTACAGATTAATTTCTATGAATTTTTGAAGTTTGTAGTATTTTCTGGAATTTCCCGTATAAGAATAAATCCAGTAAATGAATTATTGCGTCAACATTGCCTCAGGGTGACATCAGCAGTCAACGGGGATGGTCCAGGTCAAACCTGACCAGTGGGTCCCGCATGTCAGTGTCATTAGACTAACTAATTTTAGGTAGTACTAATCCTAGGTTAATTAGCAGGGCTGGCCCCCACCTGTCATTAACCCAGGGGGGTCAAACTGGGCCCACCCGGGGTCAAACACGGTCAGCGGGGTCAAACTCACCGGTGTTTAGCCGCCGGTGATGCCAAACGCGCTGGGGCAGTGCGGGATTTGTGCTCCGGCGACCAAAAAGGCGGCGAAGGGCATCTACGTGTAGCTGGGGACGAGCCGCGTCCAGTGTTGGTGGTGGTTGGGCTCGGGGTCACCGGAAACGGCGCTGGCGACGACCTTGGCGGCTGCCGGAGCTCGGGTGAGCTCGAGCTCGTCGCTAGGAGGCACCGCGAGGAGCATGGAGTAGTGATGCGGCCTCCTGGAGGTGCGGTAGGGCTAACGGGCAGGGTGGCATGGCCGTTGCGTGGCCGGAGTCTCGTCGGCGACGAGCTCGGCGGTAGTGCATGCGGGTGAGGTTCGTGCGGTCGCTACGATGCTCGAGAGAGGGAACAGAGAAGATGGGGAGGTAGCTAGGCTCACGGTGGTCACGGCAGAGCAGACGGCAGGGTCGGAGACGAGCTGCTGCAGTGGTGACGGCGAAGTGGATCTCCGGTGGTGATTGACAAAGACGGGGTCGATGGAGGCGGTGCAGAGCGTGCGAGCGCTCGGTGCTTGGCTGGCTCGGCGTAGCGGACGAAGACGGAGCTCGTGGCGGCGCGAGGACGACGGTGGGCGTGGCTACGACGTTGGTGCGGCGGCAGCTGCTTAGGCCATGGCGGGAGAGAGCGAGAGAGAGGACAGGGGGGAGTGAGATGTCCAGGGGCTCGGGGCGGCGCCGAGGAGGCCCTTCGAGGCATCGCGCTGGTGCGGGCGACGCAGGTAGGCAGGGAGGTGGCGTGGCGAGCTCGGCGGCGTCGCGGTGTCCATCCTCTGCCTACTAGCAAAGGTGGGTGGTGACTGGTGCGGGCCAGGCGGGCCGGCCCAGTACAAGTAAGTGGCCTCTGGCCTTTCTCCCTCTCTCTTTTTCATTTAAATTGTTTTTCTAATTTTCAACAACTATTTGGCTTTTTTTAAATACTAAAACGTTTCCATGAATCCTGAAAATAATTGTGGGCTCTGTTGGGATTATTCCTAACAACCCTCACTTAAATCCAGAATTATTTGGGCATTTGAATTATTTTATAGCATTTAAATGCCCAAATGCAAATTTGTAATGATTTAATCCAGTGACCTTATGTGTTGTAGAAAAATATGAACCAATTTTGGCAGAGGTTCTGGACCAAGACAAAAATGATGGACATTTTAGAAGGGCATTTCAGGTTCATTGAAATTATTTTTAGTAAACCCTAGTTGGTTTTAGGGGGGTTGGGGGTTCTGTTATCCCCATTTCAAGTTTCTGATGAAAGGTAAACATGATGCAACACTCTAATGCATGAACTAGCTAGGGTGTGACAGATACGTAGTATACCAGCTTTTGTAATGGGAATTTATGTCCATCTGTCTCTCGTTCGACGATGAGCACTGCGCTTACAACCTGGTGTGTTGCAGCTATGTATAGCAACATGGGTTCGCCGACATTTGGCGCTGCCAGAATTGGGTTGGTGGCTAAGAGGGCTTTTATTTCCTCCAGTGTCAGGACCCCGACTCGATGCCACATCGATCTAGCATGTAACACCTCATATCACTTTGCGGCCTCATGCACGGTATTCCCACGGGTGTCATCTTACCTTTGCCCGGGACCGTTTGCGCCTTTTGGCACACGTATATGATAGTGTCGCTAGCATCCATATGGTAGGGAGCCCGGGCTGACATGGCTAGTCGTAAACCCAAAGTGGCACAGACTTACAGGGACAGGCATCCATGACCCGGCATCGAACGTGTCGGTCATCAGCAAGTGAATCCGGGCTGTAGCATTGGGCTAGCAGGACTCTGGTAAACCGAAGTGTAGCGGGCTAACAGGACTCCGGTATCCATCGCGTGACATTTCCCCGAAGGGACAGACACAGGAACGAAGAAGGACACATGCCGGCCAGCCTAAGTGTTCCGGAGCAGTAGCAAGCTACCAAGGCTCAGTGGAGACACTAGGAGACATTTCCCGGTAAGAGAGGCTACTAAGAATAAACAACTAGGTAGTTAGACCCCACACATACCAAGCATTTCAATCATACACACAATATGCTCGATATGTGCAAATACAACAAGGCATCACAACATGACTCTACAACACAAGTACTTTATTTAAGGGCTCAGAGAGCCATACATATCATACACACAAGTACGGGTCACACGACCCAGCATTCAAGTCATACAGATATACAAGCCAACAGCGGAAGTAACTTGTCTGAGTACAGACAACTAGTAAAATAAAAGAGGCTTGGGAAAGCCTGGCTATACTACGTGGTCCTTCACAAGCTCAGGGTCACCACCTGGGCCTCAGTCTACTCATCGATGTCAACGTCTACGAAGAACCCATCAGAAGGGGTTGCAGCGTCTTCTGAAAAATGTAAATTAAAGCAACATGAGTACAAAGGTACTCAGCAAGACATACATCAGATCCTACATACATGCACATTATCAAGAAGGGTTGGTGGGGTTATTACAGCAAGCCAGCTTTGACTCTTGGCTAAGCTATCCTACGAGACACCAACTTGAAATGGTTTTGCGCACACGAGTCCACTACACACCAGTTCAATACACCACCGAGGATCCACCTCCGTCATCCTACGGAAGAGCCATCCTCGGCACTCACGCTTATCTTGGGATTTTTAGTAGTATCCATTTACTTGTCTATGAACTGTATAGGAAACCAAGTAGTCCTTTACCGCGGACGCGGCTATTCGAATAGATCATGTTAACCCAGCAGGGGTGTACTTCTTCATACATGTTTCCACCACTTAGCGTCTGCACACGACATGTGCTCAGCGGACTTCAAGCGAAAGCCGACGTGGGTGTAGACCACGACCTACCTAAACACCTAAGTCTATAGTCCAGGTTTATCGCCTATTCAGGTTCCATCCGCAGGGAGTCCGGCCGGGGTTCCACATACGGCCCCGAACGATGTGTACAGGGTTCCGTGACACCTAACGGGTGCTCGGTATTCCCGGCCACGTACCTACCGCATCACAGTCCACCCCGCGGGTCAGCGCTGCCCACGGCCTCCAGTAAACTACAAACACTAGAAACTACTTGCAACTCCTGGACAAAGGACTAGAGTGAATAAGAAGTCGAGCGGGGTCATATTTCAGGGCCCAATGCATGGTAGTAGCTGTATCTTAAATCACACATACAGATCTCAGTGCTTAATGTCGGCTTCAATGAAACAACCCACCATGTACTCCTACATGGCCTTTCATCGATACCTTCACCAAATCGTGTTCACCACATCACTCTCATTACCGGCATGATCATTTCACTCTAGCCCATCACCCAGATGAACCAGACCAGACACGACTCTAAGCATAGCAAGCATAGCAAGGTAGGAACAACACATACATATGGCTCAATCAACTCCTACACATGCTAGTGGGTTTCATCTAGTTACTGTGGCAATGACAGGTCATGCAGAGGAAATGGGTTCAACTACTGTAGCACATAGCAGTTTGAAACGCGTTGTCTTAATGCAGTAAAAGAGAGCAGAAGCGAGAACATGGGATTGTATCGATATGATTAAATGGTTGGTTGCTTGCCTGATGGGTCGATGCTCTGATATTGCTCTTCGCTAGGGTAATCGTGGTACTCCTCGGAGGCAGAACCTGCCGCAAAGAGCACCTATACACAACATCACCAAACAATATGCAACAATATGATGCATGCACGAGACATGGGAAACATGAGTGTATTGGGCTAATGCAACTAAAACCAGATGGGTTTGAACCATTTTGAATCAAAGATTCAAGTTTCAAACTCATACATGGCCCTTATAAGTGCTTTATCTAGTTCTGCTCTAAACATCAGGTTAGCTTTCTTAAACATGCATGAAACCAGTACAGATGGATAAATTGGATTTTTCTGATCATTTTTCATATATAAAACTTTGCATTTGGAGTTACAGATTAATTTCTATGATTTTTTAAAGTTTGGGGGATTTTCTGGAATTTCCCGTGTAATAATAATTCCAGTAAATAAATTACTGCGTCAGCATTACGTCAGGATGACGTCAGCGGTCAACGGAGCAGTCGAGGTCAATCCTGACTAGTGGGTCCCGTGTGTCAGTGTAATTAGTTTAACTAAATATCAATTAAAACTAATCCTGATTAGTTAACAGGGCTGGGCCCCACCTGTCATTGACCCAGGGGGGTCAAACTGGGCCCACCCGTGGTCAAACGAGGGGTCAGCGGGGTCAACTCACCGGCGTTTAGCGGCCGGCGAGGCCGAACACGGCGGCGAGAGTGCTTTTGTGTGTTCCGGCGACTAAATGAGCGGCGGAGGGCATCTACGGGTAGCTGGGAGCAAGCCGCAGCTCTTGGTGGTGGTGGTTGAGCTCGGGGTGGCCGGAAACATCGCCGGCGACGACTTTGGCGGTCGCCGGAGTTCGGGTGAGGTCGAACTCGACGCTAGGGGGCACGGCGAGGCGCGTGGAGTGGTGCTACGGGTTCCTGCGGTTGCGGTGAGAGCGATGGACACGGTGGTGTGGCCGGTGGTTGGCCGAGACACGTCGGCGATGAGCTTGGCGGCAGTGCATGCGGTGAAGCTTCGTGCGCTCGCTGTGGTGCACAAGAACGAGAGAGGAAAGGGGGGAGAGGTAGCTGGGCTCACGGCGATCTCGAGGAACCATACGGCGTGGTCGGGGATGAGCTGGTGCGGCGGCGACGGCGAAGGGGATCTCCGGTGACGGCAGAGTCGGCGAGGTCGGTTGATACAGGCAAAGGTGTCCCGTCTTTCGATGAGATGATGGATATCGCTTTGGTGGAAGTCGACTTTGACGATCCGACTACGAACGTGCGAGGACGTCGCGCCTTAGCAATCGCTAAACCAACTCCGAGAGGTTATTGACCACGCCGGAGCACGATCAACCTGACCACGAGGGTCTGTTTCCGGCGAGCAAACGAAGAACAAGCAAGAAACTAATATTGCAATCTGGATATTGCGAATATAAGATGAAAGCTTTATTGATCAAGGTGGGGTTCTGTGACGCCTTTGTCTGGTCGTTGAACACAAACGAAGTACGCGAAGTTGCAGCTATGGCGAACTTTTAATCTAAACAAAACCCAAAGTCTAAACGGTGCCCTAAGGGCTGTATATATGGAGGAAGAGAGGGGGAATTTCGTGGCCCTTGGTGGAGGGGTCCGAAATCAACCCTATCTCTTGTTTCCCCACACATACGGACTCTAAAAATAGCCTATACTTATGTATTTCGAAATTACATGGGCCTGGCCCAATAAAAAGGTGACGCAGCACCTATAATAGCCTCGGAACGAAATTTATGAAGTGGCATCTTGTATATTTCGTCCATGGCTTCATGCACCCATTATGGTGGCTTCAAAGTCCTGAAATCATCACTTGTAACTCCGTTCTTGTTCCCCTTGCGCATGGCATCATCTCCATGCTTGTTCTTGCTCCAATGTTCATCCTTCTCCAAGCTAGGCCCTTCATTTGTAAGCAAAACAAATGTATCCAATTTAGGCAGCATCATATTCTCATGAACATTAGAATCATTACCAAGAAACGAAAGTACCTGATAATTTAATTGGCGTGCGCGAGCTCTAGTAATTGGTCCCATATATGTAGCAGTAGGGGCTGTGGGTGTAACAATGGTATTGATGTCCTCATCATCCTCCCCTTCTTGAAATGAAGTCGTCCTCGACGGAAACTCATCTTCCTCACCCAAATAAGGCTTCAAATCTGCAATGTTAAAAGTGGGACTAACCCCAAAATCTGCAGGCAGCTCAAGTTTATATGCATTATCATTTATTTTCTCTAACACCTTAAAGGGACCATCAGCACGTGGCATTAGCTTTGATTTGCGCAAATCAGGAAATCTATCCTTTCGCAAATGTAACCAAACAAGATCTCCAGGTGCAAACACAACATGTTTTCTACCCTTATCTCCAGCAAGTTTATATTTAGCATTCATACGCTCAATGTTTTCCTTAGTTAACTCATGCATTTTTAAAATCAATTCAGCACGTTGTTTATCATCAAAATTAACCTTCTCCGAAGATGGAAGAGGCAACAAATCAATAGGTGCACGAGGTAGGAAACCATACACAACTTCAAAAGGGCACATCTTAGTAGTAGAATGCAATGAACGATTATAAGCAAATTCAATATGAGGCAAGCATTCCTCCCACATTTTCTTATTATTCTTCAAAACAGCCCTAAGCATAGTAGACAACGTTCTATTGACTACTTCAGTTTGTCCATCAGTTTGGGGGTGACAAGTAGTACTAAAAAGCAGTTTAGTCCCCAACTTAGCCCATAAACATCTCCAAAAGTGGCTAAGAAATTTAGTATCACGATCTGAAACAATAGTATTTGGCACACCATGCAAGCGAATAATTTCACGAAAGAACAAATCAGCAACATTAACAGCATCATCGCTTTTATGACATGGTATAAAGTGTGCCATTTTCGAGAATCTATCCACGACAACAAATATGCTATCCCTCCCCTTCTTTGTTCGAGGTAAACCTAAAATGAAGTCCATAGATATATCCTCCCAAGGAACACTAGGTACAGGCAAAGACATATATAAACCATGAGGATTGAGTCGTGACTTAGCTTTTTGACATGTAGTGCATCGAGCAATAAAACGCTCAACATCCCGTCTCATCTTTGGCCAAAAGAAATGTGTAGCAAGTACGTCCTCCGTCTTCTTCACGCCAAAGTGTCCCATTAATCCTCCTCCATGCGCCTCCTGCAACAACAAAAGACGAACGGAGCTAGCTGGAATGCATAGCTTGTTAGCACGAAACACAAATCCATCGTTAACGACGAACTTTTTCCACATTCTTCCTTCTTTACAATTCTGCATTACATCTTTAAAATCAGCATCATGCACATATTGATCTTTGTTGGTCTCCAAACCAAATATTTTGAAGTCAAGTTGTGAAAGCATAGTATAGCGGCGAGACAATGCATCAGCAATAACATTTTCTTTTCCCTTCTTGTGTTTAATGACATAAGGAAAAGTCTCAATGAATTCAACCCATTTAGCATGTCTACGATTCAGTTTAGCTTGACTTTTAATATGTTTCAAAGATTCATGATCAGAATGTATAACAAATTCTTTGGGCCATAAATAATGTTGCCATGTTTCTAAAGTCCGAACAAGAGCATATAATTCTTTATCATAAGTAGAATAATTCAGACTAGGCCCACTCAATTTTTCAGAAAAGTATGCAACAGGTTTGCCATCTTGTAATAACACACCGCCTAATCCAATTCCACTAGCATCACATTCAAGCTCAAAAGTCTTATTAAAATCAGGAAGTTGGAGTAAAGGAGCATGTGTCAACTTATCTTTCAATACCGAGAAGGCTTCTTCCTGTGCGGTACCCCAAAGAAAAGGCACATCTTTCTTTGTAAGCTCATTGAGAGGTGCAGCAATGGTGCTGAAATCTCTCACAAAACGCCTATAGAATCCAGCGAGGCCAAGAAAACTCCTCACTTGTGTGACCGTTTTGGGTTGCGGCCAACTCTCAATAGCTTCAATCTTGGCGTTATCAACTTCAATTCCCTGTGGAGTAACAACATAGCCAAGAAAAGATACTCGGTCGGTGCAAAAGGTGCACTTCCCAAGGTTACGGAACAAACGTGCATCACGTAGAGCAATAAAAACAACACGTAAATGTTCCAAATGTTCTTCCAAAGATCTGCTATAAATCAATATGTCATCAAAGTAAACTACCACAAATCGTCCAATGAAAGCACGTAAAACTTCGTTCATCAATCTCATGAAAGTACTAGGTGCATTAGTTAACCCAAAAGGCATGACTAACCACTCATATAATCCAAACTTAGTTTTGAATGCTGTTTTCCATTCATCTCCCAATTTCATACGAATTTGATGGTATCCACTACGTAAATCAACTTTGGAGAATATTGTAGAGCCACTCAATTCATCAAGCATATCATCTAGCCTAGGAATAGGATGACGATAACGAATAGTAATATTATTAATGCCTCTACAATCAACACACATACGTGATGTACCATCCTTTTTCGGCACTAGAATAATAGGAACAGCACAAGGACTAAGGGATTCGCGTATATAACCTTTGTCGAGAAGCTCTTGTACTTGACGCATAATCTCCTTCGTCTCCTCTGGATTGGTACGGTATGGTGCACGGTTTGGCAGTGAAGCACCGGGAATTAAGTCAATCTGATGCTCAATCCCTCGAATAGGGGGTAATCCCGGTGGCACGTCTTGTGGAAAAACGTCAGCGAACTCCTGCAAAATGTTAGTGACAGCAGGAGGCAAAGAGGAAGGCACGTCCTCGAATGAAAATAATGCTTCTTTGCACACAAAAGCATAGCAAACAGATTTGCTGAAATCTAGCTCATCAATATCAGATTTGGTGGCAAATAAACATGCACTTTTCAATTTAATTTCAGAAGCAACACTAGATGGTTTATTATTAGGCTTCATTTGTTGCTCAAATTCTTTTGCCACAATCTGATTTTCACTCTTACTCTTCTCCTGTTGTGCTTTATTAGCTCTATTAATATCATCTTTCAAAATCGAATCAGGAGTCATAGGAAGCAAAGTAATATTTTTATCCTTATGAACAAGAGTATAGTGATTGTTTCTACCATGGTGTACAGAATTTTTATCAAATTGCCATGGTCTACCAAGTAATAAGGAACATGCTTGCATAGGTACCACATCACAATCAACATAATCAGCATATGTAGAGATACTAAAATGCACACGAACAGTACGTGTTACCTTAACCTTGCCGCCGTTGTTGAACCATTGGATGTAGTAAGGATGTGGATGTGGTCTTGTGGTGAGAGAAAGCTTCTCCACCATCTCCATGCTAGCCAAGTTGTTGCAGCTCCCTCCGTCTATTATGACGCGCACAGAACGTTCCTTCACAACTCCCTTGGTATGGAACAAATTGTGCCTCTGATTTTGCTCAGCTTGTGTGACCTGCACACTCAAAACACGTTGAGCAACTAAACATTCATACCTGTCAGCGTCTTCAGGAGCCATGTATTGCGTCTCATGATCAGAATCATCTCCACCATGTTCTTCACGTGTAATAAGAGCCAATGTCTCCTCATCATAGTCACTAGCGGACTCATATCCACCATCCGCGGTAGCAATCATCACACGTGGAGATTTGCATTCCCTCGCATAATGACCTCCTCCCTTACAACGACGACAAATAATATCACTTGTGTGCCCTGTTGATGCCATGGAAGAAGAAGAATGTTGTGCAGGCCCCGCAGGTGCGCTCTTGGCAGATAATGGTGGGTGTGCCTGTTTTCTTGTATCACGGCTGGAGGTGGCACCGGATGGAGGTGCTGGTGCAGTTGAAGTAGAAGATGCACGTGGTGTCCATGATGAAGGTCGGCCTGCAGAAAAGTTAGTTCGCCCCAATGCTTGTCGATCCTGCACTTCACGTTCAGCTTTACAAGCAAGATGGAATAAACGAGTGATATTAGTATACTCCTTATAGTCTAGAATGGTCTGAATCTCTCTATTTAATCCACCCAGAAAACGTGCAAGCATAGCTTCATTCTCCTCAACAATACCACATCTAATCATGCCAGTTTGTAATTCCTGATAATATTCTTCTACAGAATTTTTTCCTTGTCTTAAACGCTGCAATTTTTGAAGCAATTCACGTTGATAATATGGTGGAACCCAACGCGTACGCATAGCAGTTTTCAAAGAAGCCCAAGTAGTTGGAATAGGATACAATCTATGATAGAGGCAAAGGTGTCCCGTCTTTCGATGAGATGGAGGATTTCGCTTTGGTGGAAGTCGACTTTGACGATCCGACTACGAACGTGCGAGGACGTCGCGCCTTAGCAATCGCTAAACCAACTCCGAGAGGTTATTGACCACGCCGGAGCACGATCAACCTGACCACGAAGGTCTGTTTCCTGCGAGCAAACGAAGAACAAGCAAGAAACTAAGATTGCAATCTGGATATTGCGAATATAAGATGAAAGCTTTATTGATCAAGGTGGGGTTCTGTGACGCCTTTGTCTGGTCGTTGAACACAAACGAAGTACGCGAAGTTGCAGCTATGGCGAACTTTTAATCTAAACAAAACCCCAGGAAAAGCTACTAGATGGATCTACTTATATAGGAGCAAGGGGTGGCGGCCAAGGAGGTGGGAGGACGTCCCAAGGCAGCCTAAAACTAAATCTAGGTCGTACAAGGCCAATGGGCCCAAGTGGAGGTGATGTAACACCTTTGGACTTGTAGTTTGACTCGGATTCTGCTGCAGCATCAGATTGTTTCGTCCACAACTCAACGCTCCGGACGAATTTGAAGGTGATTCCAATTGGGTTGGAAAGTGCACGAAATCTAGTTTCCAACAAAAAAAGAATCACCCAATTCGGAGTCTGTATGAAAAACTTGTGTGCGTTTTGAGTCAGGTGTGTCTGTGCAGTCCGAATCTGAATCCAGAACGTGAGAGACTTGGACTCTATCTTCTCTTGGGCCAAAAGTGACGTGAGAGAACTTTTTGGACAGCAAATAAACATCTCTTTCTACCTTATCTTCATATGTGGATTGTACAAATGTTCCATACACCTGCAATTAGACAAAACACAAAAGTGTGTGAAGTATTTTTGTTCTGGATAACATAAATAGATTATTGAATAGTTTGCACTAGAAATCACCTGACAAATATGCATATATGCAATATTTTTGGTCATATCCAAGGTAGTCATGTCCTCATCAGTCTTGTGGAAAAACGTCAGCGAACTTCTGTAAAATGTTAGTGACAGCAGGAGGCAAAGAGGAAGGCACGTCCTCGAATGAAAATAATGCCTCTTTGCACACAAAAGCATAGCAAACAGATTTGCTGAAATCTAGCTCATCAATATCAGATTTGGTGGCAAATAAACATGCACTTTTCAATTTAATTTCAGAAGCAACACTAGATGGTTTATTATTAGGCTTCATTTGTTGCTCAAATTCTTTAGCCACAATCTGATTTTCACTCTTATTCTTCTCCTGTTGTGCTTTATTAGCTCTATTAATATCATCTTTCAAAATGGAATCAGGAGTCATAGGAAGCAAAGTAATATTTTTATCCTTATGAACAAGAGTATAGTGATTGTTTCTACCATGGTGTACAGAATTTTTATCAAATTGCCATGGTCTACCAAGTAATAAGGAACATGCTTGCATAGGTACCACATCACAATCAACATAATCAGCATATGTAGAGATACTAAAATGCACACGAACAGTACGTGTTACCTTAACCTTGCCGCTGTTGTTGAACCATTGGATGTAGTAAGGATGTGGATGTGGTCTTGTGGTGAGAGAAAGCTTCTCCACCATCTCCATGCTAGCCAAGTTGTTGCAGCTCCCTCCATCTATGATGACGCGCACAGAACGTTCTTTCACAACTCCCTTGGTATGGAACAAATTGTGCCTCTGATTTTGCTCAGCTTGTGTGACCTGCACACTCAAAACACGTTCAGCAACTAAATATTCATACCTGTCAGCGTCTTCAGGAGCCATGTATTGTGTCTCATGATCAGAATCATCTCCGCCATGTTCTTCACGTGTAATAAGAGCTAAAGTCTCCTCATCATAGTCACTAGCGGACTCATATCCACCATCCGCGGTAGCAATCATCACACGCGGAGATTTGCATTCTCTCGCATAATGACCTCCTCCCTTACAACGACGACAAATAATATCACTTGTGTGCCCTGTTGACGCCATGGAAGAAGAAGAACGATGTGCAGGCCCCGCAGGTGCGCTCTTGGCAGATAATGGTGGTTGTGCCTGTTTTCTTGTATCACGGCTGGAGGTGGCACCGGATGGAGGTGCTGGTGCAGTTGAAGTAGAAGATGCACGTGGTGTCCATGATGAAGGTCGGCCTGCAGAAAAGTTAGTTCGCCCCAATGCTTGTCGATCCTGCACTTCACGTTCATCTTTACAAGCAAGATGGAATAAACGAGTGATATTAGTATACTCCTTATAGTCTAGAATGGTCTGAATCTCTCTATTTAATCCACCCAGAAAACGTGCAAGCATAGCTTCATTCTCCTCAACAATACCACATCTAATCATGCCAGTTTGTAATTCCTGATAATATTCTTCTACAGAATTTTTCCCTTCTCTTAAACGCTACAATTTTTGAAGCAATTCACGTTGATAATATGGTGGAACCCAACGCGTACGCATAGCAGTTTTCAAAGCAGCCCAAGTAGTTGGAATAGGATATAATCTACAATGTTCAGACCACCATACACATGCAAAACTAGTGAAAGCACAAACAGCAGCAGCAACTCGTCTCTCCTCAGGATATTGTAAACATGTAAATCGTTGTTCAGTTTCTAACTCCCAAGTAAGATATATATCAGGAACATATCTACCCTCAAATGGTGGAATATTCAATTTCAGTTTAGGAATATGGACATCCTCTCGTACCTGAGGTGGTGGTGCAGGCCTACCATTACGAATATATACCTGAGGTCGACCTGCTGGTGGTGGTACAGCTGGCTACACGTAGTGCTGATTTTGATCAACCTCATCCTCGTAATCTCCCACATAATCATCCTCCTCCGCATCAGGAGCTCATAGAGGCAAAGGTGTCCCGTCTTTCGATGAGATGATGGATATCGCTTCGGTGGCAGTCGACTTTGACGATCCGACTACGAACGTGCGAGGACGTCGCGCCTTAGCAATCGCTAAACCAACTCCGAGAGGTTATTGACCACGCCGGAGCACGATCAACCTGACCACGAGGGTCTGTTTCCTGCGAGCAAACGAAGAACAAGCAAGAAACTAAGATTGCAATCTGGATATTGCGAATTTAAGATGAAAGCTTTATTGATCAAGGTGGGGTTCTGTGACGCCTTTGTCTGGTCGTTGAACACAAACGAAATACGCGAAGTTGCAGCTATGGCGAACTTTTAATCTAAACAAATCCCCAAAGTCTAAACGATGCCCTAAGGGCTGTATATATGGAGGAAGAGGGGGGAATTTCGTGGCCCTTGGTGGAGGGGTCCGAAATCAACCCTATCTCTTGTTTCCCCACACATACGGACTCTCAAAATAGCCTATACTTATGTATTTCGAAATTACATGGGCCTGCCCAATAATAAGGTGACGCGGCACCTAAAATAGCCTCGGGATGAAATTTATGAAGTGGCATCTTGTATATTTCGTCCAAGGCTTCATGCACCCATTATGGTGGCTTCAAAGTCCTGAAATCATCACTTGTAACTCCGTTCTTGTTCCCCTTGCGCATGCCATCATCTCCATGCTTGTTCTTGCTCCAATGTTCATCCTTCTCCAAGCTAGGCCCTTCATTTGTAAGCAAAACAAATGTATCCAATTTAGGCAGCATCATATTCTCATGAACATTAGAATCATTACCAAGAAACGAAAGTACCTGGTAATTTAGTTGGCATGCACGAGCTCTAGTAATTGGTCCAGTATGTATAGCAGCAGGGGCTGTGGGTGTAACAATTGTATTGATGTCCTCATCATCCTCCCCTTCTTGAAATGAAGTCGTCCTCGACGGAAGTTCATCTTCCTCACCCAAATAAGGCTTCAAATCTGCAATGTTAAAAGTGGGACTAACCCCAAAATTTGCAGGCAGCTCAAGTTTATATGCATTATCATTTATTTTCTCTAACACCTTAAAGGGACCATCAGCACGTGGCATTAACTTTGATTTGCGCAAATCAGGAAATCTATCCTTACGCAAATGTAACCAAACAAGATCTCCAGGTGCAAACACAACATGTTTTCTACCCTTATCTCCAGCAAGTTTATATTTAGCATTCATACGCTCAATGTTTTTGATGAGGACATCAATACAATTGTTACACCCACAGCCCCTGCTGCTATACATACTGGACCAATTACTAGAGCTCGTGCACGCCAACTAAATTACCAGGTACTTTCGTTTCTTGGTAATGATTCTAATGTTCATGAGAATATGATGCTGCCTAAATTGGATACATTTGTTTTGCTTACAAATGAAGGGCCTAGCTTGGAGAAGGATGAACATTGGAGCAAGAACAAGCATGGAGATGATGGCATGCGCAAGGGGAACAAGAACGGAGTTACAAGTGATGATTTAAGGACTTTGAAGCCACCATAATGGGTGCATGAAGCCTTGGACGAAATATACAAGATGCCACTTCATAAATTTCGTCCCGAGGCTATTTTAGGTGCTGCGTCACCTTATTATTGGGCCAGGCCCATGTAATTTCGAAATACATAAGTATAGGCTATTTTTAGAGTCCGTATGTGTGGGGAAACAAGAGATAGGGTTGATTTCGGACCCCTCCACCAAGGGCCACGAAATTCCCCCCCCCCCCCTCTTCCTCCATATATACAGCCCTTAGGGCATCGTTTAGACTTTGGGTTTTGTTTAGATTAAAAGTTCGCCATAGCTGCAACTTCGCGTACTTCGTTTGTGTTCAACGACCAGACAAAGGCGTCACAGAACCCCACCTTGATCAATAAAGCTTTCATCTTATATTCGCAATATCCAGATTGCAATCTTAGTTTCTTGCTTGTTCTTCGTTTGCTCGCAGGAAACAGACCTTCGTGGTCAGGTTGATCGTGCTCCGGCGTGGTCAATAACCTCTCGGAGTTGGTTTAGCGATTGCTAAGGCGCGACGTCCTCGCACGTTCGTAGTCGGATCGTCAAAGTCGACTTCCACCAAAGCAAAATCCACCATCTCATCGAAAGACGGGACACCTTTGCCTCTATCAATTTGCTTCCCATAATTTTGATGAACATAAAAAGGTTAAGGTTGCGGTTGGTTCTTTCACTGGTTATGCTTTGGTTTGGTGGAGTGAATATTGTCGGTTACACCCTGATTATATACCTACTACTTGGGATGATTTGAAACTTGCCATGCGACATACTTTCGTCCCTGCTTATTATACTCGTGACATGATTAAGAAGTTGCAACACTTAAAACAAGGTAGTGAAACTGTAACAAAATATTATGATGATTTACAAACTACCTTGTTGCATTCCTCTTTAGAAGAAAGTGAAGATGATTTTATGGATAGATTTTGGGGAGGATTAAACCGTGATATTCAAGAGATACTAATTCATGAAGAGTGTTATCCTATGGACCATTTGTTTCATCTTGCTTGCAAAGCTGAACAGGAAATAAAACGACGTGTTGGCCACGAGGAGAACAAGCGCACGGTGCACATTCCAAGAGTTGATATGATTGTTCCTTCAACTACTAGGCATACTATGACAACCACATCCGTTGTTGTCAGGACTACATCACCTCCACCATGTGACACATCGCCCCCGAGAGTGGCTACATCATCTGAGTTGATCATAAGAGGTAATGACAAATGATAGAGGCAAAGGTGTCCCGTCTTTCGATGAGATGATGGATATCGCTTTGGTGGAAGTCGACTTTGACGATCCGACTACGAACGTGCGAGGACGTCGCGCCTTAGCAATCGCTAAACCAACTCCGAGAGGTTATTGACCACGCCGGAGCACGATCAACCTGACCACGAGGGTCTGTTTCCTGCGAGCAAACGAAGAACAAGCAAGAAACTAAGATTGCAATCTGGATATTGCGAATATAAGATGAAAGCTTTATTGATCAAGGTGGGGTTCTGTGACGCCTTTGTCTGGTCGTTGAACACAAACGAAGTACGCGAAGTTGCAGCTATGGCGAACTTTTAATCTAAACAAAACCCAAAGTCTAAACGATGCCCTAAGGGCTGTATATATGGAGGAAGAGGGGGGAATTTCGTGGCCCTTGATGGAGGGGTCCGAAATCAACCCTATCTCTTGTTTCCCCACACATACGGACTCTAAAAATAGCCTATACTTATGTATTTCGAAATTACATGGGCCTGGCCCAATAATAAGGTGACGCAGCACCTAAAATAGCCTCGGGACGAAATTTATGAAGTGGCATCTTGTATATTTCGTCCAAGGCTTCATGCACCCATTATGGTGGCTTCAAAGTCCTTAAATCATCACTTGTAACTCCGTTCTTGTTCCCCTTGCGCATGCCATCATCTCCATGCTTGTTCTTGCTCCAATGTTCATCCTTCTCCAAGCTAGGCCCTTCATTTGTAAGCAAAACAAATGTATCCAATTTAGGCAGCATCATATTCTCATGAACATTAGAATCATTACCAAGAAACGAAAGTACCTGGTAATTTAGTTGGCGTGCACGAGCTCTAGTAATTGGTCCAGTATGTATAGCAGCAGGGGCTGTGGGTGTAACAATTGTATTGATGTCCTCATCAAATAGCCTATACTTATGTATTTCGAAATTACATGGGCCTGGCCCAATAATAAGGTGACGCAGCACCTAAAATAGCCTCGGGACGAAATTTATGAAGTGGCGTCTTGTATATTTCGTCCAAGGCTTCATGCACCCATTATGGTGGCTTCAAAGTCCTGAAATCATCACTTGTAACTCCGTTCTTGTTTCCCTTGCGCATGCCATCATCTCCATGCTTGTTCTTGCTCCAATGTTCATCCTTCTCCAAGCTAGGCCCTTCATTTGTAAGCAAAACAAATGTATCCAATTTAGGCAGCATCATATTCTCATGAACATTAGAATCATTACCAAGAAACGAAAGTACCTGGTAATTTAGTTGGCGTGCACGAGCTCTAGTAATTGGTCCAGTATGTATAGCAGCAGGGGCTGTGGGTGTAACAATTGTATTGATGTCCTCATCATCCTCCCCTTCTTGAAATGAAGTCGTCCTCGACGGAAGTTCATCTTCCTCACCCATATAAGGCTTCAAATCTGCAATGTTAAAAGTGGGACTAACCCCAAAATCTGCAGGCAGCTCAAGTTTATATGCATTATCATTTATTTTCTCTAACACCTTAAAGGGACCATCAGCACGTGGCATTAACTTTGATTTGCGCAAATCAGGAAATCTATCCTTACGCAAATGTAACCAAACAAGATCTCCAGGTGCAAACACAACATGTTTTCTACCCTTATCTCCAGCAAGTTTATATTTAGCATTCATGCGCTCAATGTTTTCCTTAGTTAACTCATGCATTTTTAAAATCAATTCAGCACGTTGTTTAGCATCAAAATTAACCTTCTCCGAAGATGGAAGAGGCAACAAATCAATAGGTGCACGAGGTAGGAAACCATACACAACTTCAAAAGGGCACATCTTAGTAGTAGAATGCAATGAACGATTATAAGCAAATTCAATATGAGGCAAGCATTCCTCCCACATTTTCTTATTATTCTTCAAAACAGCCCTAAGCATAGTAGACAACGTTCTATTGACTACTTCAGTTTGTCCATCAGTTTGGGGTTGACAAGTAGTACTAAAAAGCAGTTTAGTCCCCAACTTAGCCCATAAACATCTCCAAAAGTGGCTAAGAAATTTAGTATCACGATCCGAAACAATAGTATTTGGCACACCATGCAAGCGAATAATTTCACGAAAGAACAAATCAGCAACATTAACAGCATCATCGCTTTTATGACATGGTATAAAGTGTGCCATTTTTGAGAATCTATCCACGACAACAAATATGCTATCCCTCCCCTTCTTTGTTCGAGGTAAACCTAATACAAAGTCCATAGATATATCCTCCCAAGGAACACTAGGTACAGGCAAAGGCATATATAAACCATGAGGATTGAGTCGTGACTTAGCTTTTTGACATGTAGTGCAGCGAGCAATAAAACGCTCAACATCCCGTCTCATCTTTGGCCAAAAGAAATGTGTAGCAAGTACGTCCTCCGTCTTCTTCACGCCAAAGTGTCCCATTAATCCTCCTCCATGCGCCTCCTGCAACAACAAAAGACGAACGGAGCTAGCTGGAATGCATAGCTTGTTAGCACGAAACACAAATCCATCGTTAACAACAAACTTGTTCCACATTCTTCCTTCTATACAATTCTGCATTACATCTTTAAAATCAGCATCATGCACATATTGATCTTTGATGGTCTCTAAACCAAATATTTTGAAGTCAAGCTGTGAAAGCATAGTATAGCGACGAGACAATGCATCAGCAATAACATTTTCTTTTCCCTTCTTGTGTTTAATGGCATAAGGGAAAGTCTCAATGAATTCAACCCATTTAGCATGTCTACGATTCAGTTTAGCTTGACTTTTAATATGTTTCAAAGATTCATGATCAGAATGTATAACAAATTCTTTGGGCCATAAATAATGTTGCCATGTTTCTAAAGTCCGAACAAGAGCATATAATTCTTTATCATAAGTAGAATAATTCAGACTAGGCCCACTCAATTTTTCAGAAAAGTATGCAACAGGTTTGCCATCTTGTAATAACACACCCCCTAATCCAATTCCACTAGCATCACATTCAAGCTCAAAAGTCTTATTAAAATCAGGAAGTTGGAGTAAAGGAGCATGTGTCAACTTATCTTTCAATACCGTGAAGGCTTCTTCCTGTGCGGTACCCCAAAGAAAAGGCACATCTTTCTTTGTAAGCTCATTGAGAGGTGCAGCAATGGTGCTGAAATCTCTCACAAAACGCCTATAGAATCCAGCGAGGCCAAGAAAACTCCTCACTTGTGTGACCGTTTTGGGCTGCGACCAACTCTCAATGGCTTCAATCTTGGCTTTATCAACTTCAATTCCCTGTGGAGTAACAACATAGCCAAGAAAAGATACTCGGTCGGTGCAAAAGGTGCACTTCCCAAGGTTACCAAACAAACGTGCATCACGTAGAGCAATAAAAACAGCACGTAAATGTTCCAAATGTTCCTCCAAAGATCTGCTATAAATCAATATGTCATCAAAGTAAACTACCACAAATCGTCCAATGAAAGCACGTAAAACTTCGTTCATTAATCTCATGAAAGTACTAGGTGCATTAGTTAACCCAAAAGGCATGACTAACCACTCATATAATCCAAACTTAGTTTTAAATGCTGTTTTCCATTCATCTCCCAATTTCATACGAATTTGATGGTAGCCACTACGCAAATCAACTTTGGAGAATACTGTAGAGCCACTCAATTCATCAAGCATATCATCTAGCCTAGGAATAGGATGACGATAACGAATAGTAATATTATTAATGCCTCTACAATCAACACACATACGTGATGTACCATCCTTTTTCGGCACTAGAATAATAGGAACAGCACAAGGACTAAGGGATTCGCGTATATAACCTTTGTCGAGAAGCTCTTGTACTTGACGCATAATCTCCTTCGTCTCCTCTGGATTGGTACGGTATGGTGCACGGTTTGGCAGTGAAGCACCGGGAATTAAGTCGATCTGATGCTCAATCCCTCGAATAGGAGGTAATCCCGGTGGCACGTCTTGTGGAAAAACGTCAGCGAACTCCTGCAAAATGTTAGTGACAGCAGGAGGCAAAGAGGAAGGCACGTCCTCGAATGAAAATAATGCCTCTTTGCACACAAAAGCATAGCAAACAGATTTGCTGAAATCTAGCTCATCAATATCAGATTTGGTGGCAAATAAACATGCACTTTTCAATTTAATTTCAGAAGCAACACTAGATGGTTTATTATTAGGCTTCATTTGTTGCTCAAATTCTTTTGCCACAATCTGATTTTCACTCTTATTCTTCTCCTGTTGTGCTTTATTAGCTCTATTAATATCATCTTTCAAAATGGAATCAGGAGTCATAGGAAGCAAAGTAATATTTTTATCCTTATGAACAAGAGTATAGTGATTGTTTCTACCATGGTGTACAGAATTTTTATCAAATTGCCATGGTCTACCAAGTAAGAAGGAACATGCTTGCATAGGTACCACATCACAATCAACATAATCAGCATATGTAGAGATACTAAAATGCACACGAACAGTACGTGTTACCTTAACCTTGCCGCTGTTGTTGAACCATTGGATGTAGTAAGGATGGGGATGTGGTCTTGTGGTGAGAGAAAGCTTCTCCACCATCTCCATGCTAGCCAAGTTGTTGCAGCTCCCTCCGTCTATGATGACGCGCACAGAACGTTCCTTCACAACTCCCTTGGTATGGAACAAATTGTGCCTCTGATTTTGCTCAGCTTGTGTGACCTGCACACTCAAAACACGTTGAGCAACTAAACATTCATACCTGTCAGCGTCTTCAGGAGCCATGTATTGCGTCTCATGATCAGAATCATCTCCACCATGGTCTTCACGTGTAATAAGAGCCAAAGTCTCCTCATCATAGTCACTAGCGGACTCATATCCACCATCCGCGGTAGCAATCATCACACGCGGAGATTTGCATTCTCTCGCATAATGACCTCCTCCCTTACAACGACGACAAATAATATCACTTGTGTGCCCTGTTGATGCCATGGAAGAAGAAGAACGCTGTGCAGGCCCCGCAGGTGCGCTCTTGGCAGATAATGGTGGTTGTGCCTGTTTTCTTGAATCACGGCTGGAGGTGGCACCGGATGGAGGTGCTGGTGCAGTTGAAGTAGAAGATGCACGTGGTGTCCATGATGAAGGTCGGCCTGCAGAAAAGTTAGTTCGCCCCAATGCTTGTTGATCCTGCACTTCACGTTCAGCTTTACAAGCAAGATGGAATAAACGAGTGATATTAGTATACTCCTTATAGTCTAAAATGGTCTGAATCTCTCTATTTAATCCACCCAGAAAACGTGCAAGCATAGCTTCATTCTCCTCAACAATACCACATCTAATCATGCCAGTTTGTAATTCCTGATAATATTCTTCTACAGAATTTTTCCCTTGTCTTAAACGCTGCAATTTTTGAAGCAATTCACGTTGATAATATGGTGGAACCCAACGCGTACGCATAGCAGTTTTCAAAGCAGCCCAAGTAGTTGGAATAGGATATAATCTACAATGTTCGGACCACCATACACATGCAAAACTAGTGAAAGCACAAACAGCAGCAGCAACTCGTCTCTCCTCAGGATATTGTAAACATGTAAATCGTTGTTCAGTTTCTAACTCCCAAGTAAGATATATATCAGGAACATATCTACCCTCAAATGGTGGAATATTCAATTTCAGTTTAGGAATATGGACATCATCGCGTACCTGAGGTGGTGGTGCAGGCCTACCATTACGAATATATACCTGAGGTCGACCTGCTGGTGGTGGTACAGGTGGCTGCACGTAGTGTTGATTTTGATCAACCTCATCCTCATAGTCTCCCACATAATCATCCTCCTCCGCATCAGCAGCAGGAGCCACAGAAGTATCAACAGCAGCACCAACAGTTTGGCCAAACGCAAGAGGAACACGGCTTGCTCGGCGGAGGTCTGCTTCGCGACGTGGAGGCAGACGTTGTTGTTGTTGGAGAGGTGCGTTAGCTGCAGCGGGTGGTGGTGGTGGAAGACGCGCGAGCAATTCATTAAACTTGTTATCGAGCTTTGTTTCGAACGTCTTCTCAAGGCCAGTGATCTTCTCCATGGCCTCTTCAAAATTGTTCAGCACATCTTGCACCTGTTCAGTCATCATTTGCTGAAACTTATCATGAAGCTCCTTGTTCGATAAATTCTCCCAGTCAATCTCGTCGGCTTGTGATCCTGGCATGGTTAGCAGCAATAGAAACACACAAGAATATGATCCTACAGACTACGAATAAGTGGTGGTGGTGGGTGTCACAAATCCGTCAAGCAAATCTCAAATTCTTACCAGTTCTTACCCAGCAGCAGGCGGTGATTGGCAACCGTTGTAGTCAAAAACTCTCAAAGCTTGGATAGAGCGATTACCAGGGAGAGTCAAACGCACGACGTAGATGTATGTGGAGCTGGGAAGGCTTATAATATGGTAGCAAAAAGGGTCAGCAATAATCAATTCAGAGATGCAAAGTTGAATAAACGCTCAACGACGGTACTGTGCTGGTCCTAGGCTAGACTGTGCTAGAGACGCGAGCCTAGAACACTAACAAAATCACGGCGCGGCACGTAAACAAGGGAAAAGCACACTCTGGAATTTTTTTTTCGCTCTTTTTTTTGCGCTCTCTTTTTTTTTTGCGCTGCTTTTTTTTTTGCGCTCTCTTTTTTTTTGCGCTGCTTTTTTTTTGCGAAAAATCACTATAATGGCGAGTGTCTCAAAACTCTTCTTAGCTCAAACTGACAGGATGGGCACGAAATTTTTTTGACTAATTTTTTTTTTGACTGCCCGGACCCAAAAACTGGAAACGGGTCAAAAAAACTTCCTATAATGGCACCTGTCTCAAAACACTCAGAAACACCTAAAAATAGGATAGCCAGAAATTTTTTCGAAAAATGCGTTTTCGAAAATTTTTGGGCCTAAACGGAGCGTGGCTACCCGACTCTTTTTTTTTTCCGAGACCTACTCCGGCAAGGAAACACGAATCGGAATCTAGATGGATCTCGAAAACAAACCTAATATGACAAGAACTCGCATTGGTGGTGGATATATGGTGGTAGATGGCAGCGGTGGTGGTATATGACAGCTGTGGTGGTATATGGATACGGATTCGAAGCGGTGGCGGATAAACGGTGGTGGTAGATGGCAGGGGCGATGATGATGGTGCGGCGGCGGCGTGACAACTTATGACCAGAACTCGAAACTCTAAAAGACTAGACTCTAAAACCAGCAACTAGACCGACGATGCAACCGCAAATTCAACAAAGCAAAACCCTAAAAAGATTATGCAAAGGCTCAGATTGGTTCGGATATGATAAACTAACCCTAATTTTTTTTTGTGGCTTTTTCGTGGACTGTAGGTATGAAGAACAGACTCGATCTAAACGACGAAAAACTGTAAAATCTCACCGAGCAACCTGGAAATCTGATACCACTTGATAGAGGCAGAGGTGTCCCGTCTTTCGATGAGATGATGGATTTCGCTTTGGTGGAAGTCGACTTTGACGATCCGACTACGAACGTGCGAGGACGTCGCGCCTTAGCAATCGCTAAACCAACTCCGAGAGGTTATTGACCACGCCGGAGCACGATCAACCTGACCACGAGGGTCTGTTTCCTGCGAGCAAACGAAGAACAAGCAAGAAACTGAGATTGCAATCTGGATATTGCGAATATAAGATGAAAGCTTTATTGATCAAGGTGGGGTTCTGTGACGCCTTTGTCTGGTCGTTGAACACAAACGAAGTACGCGAAGTTGCAGCTATGGCGAACTTTTAATCTAAACAAAACCCAAAGTCTAAACGATGCCCTAAGGGCTGTATATATGGAGGAAGGGGGGGGGAATTTCGTGGCCCTTGGTGGAGGGGTCCGAAATCAACCCTATCTCTTGTTTCCCCACACATACGGACTCTAAAAATAGCCTATACTTATGTATTTCGAAATTACATGGGCCTGGCCCAATAATAAGGTGACGCAGCACCTAAAATAGCCTCGGGACGAAATTTATGAAGTGGCGTCTTGTATATTTCGTCCAAGGCTTCATGCACCCATTATGGTGGCTTCAAAGTCCTGAAATCATCACTTGTAACTCCGTTCTTGTTTCCCTTGCGCATGCCATCATCTCCATGCTTGTTCTTGCTCCAATGTTCATCCTTCTCCAAGCTAGGCCCTTCATTTGTAAGCAAAACAAATGTATCCAATTTAGGCAGCATCATATTCTCATGAACATTAGAATCATTACCAAGAAACGAAAGTACCTGGTAATTTAGTTGGCGTGCACGAGCTCTAGTAATTGGTCCAGTATGTATAGCAGCAGGGGCTGTGGGTGTAACAATTGTATTGATGTCCTCATCAGGTTCTGTGACGCCTTTGTCTGGTCGTTGAACACAAACGAAGTACGCGAAGTTGCAGCTATGGCGAACTTTTAATCTAAACAAAACCCAAAGTCTAAACGATGCCGTAAGGGCTGTATATATGGAGGAAGAGGGGGGAATTTCGTGGCCCTTGGTGGAGGGGTCCGAAATCAACCCTATCTCTTGTTTCCCCACACATACGGACTCTAAAAATAGCCTATACTTATGTATTTCGAAATTACATGGGCCTGGCCCAATAATAAGGTGACGCAGCACCTAAAATAGCCTCGGGACGAAATTTATGAAGTGGCATCTTGTATATTTCGTCCAAGGCTTCATGCACCCATTATGGTGGCTTCAAAGTCCTGAAATCATCACTTGTAACTCCGTTCTTGTTCCCCTTGCGCATGCCATCATCTCCATGCTTGTTCTTGCTCCAATGTTCATCCTTCTCCAAGCTAGGCCCTTCATTTGTAAGCAAAACAAATGTATCCAATTTAGGCAGCATCATATTCTCATGAACATTAGAATCATTACCAAGAAACAAAAGTACCTGGTAATTTAGTTGGCGTGCACGGGCTCTAGTAATTGGTCCAGTATGTATAGCAGCAGGGGCTGTGGGTGTAACAATTGTATTGATGTCCTCATCAATCTACCACCATCGCTTATCCGCCACCGCTTCGAATCCGTATCCATATACCACCACAGCTGTCATATACCACCACCGCTGCCATCTACCACCATATATCCACCACCAATCCGAGTTCTTGTCATATTAGGTTTGTTTTCGGGATCCATCCAGATTCCGATTCGTGTTTCCTTGCCGGAGTAGGTTTCGGAAAAAAAAAGAGTCGGGTAGCCACGCTCCGTTTAGGCCCAAAAATTTTCGAAAATGCATTTTTCGAAAAAATTTCTGGCTATCCTATTTTTAGGTGTTTCTGAGTGTTTTGAGACAGGTGCCATTATAGGAAGTTTTTTTTGACCCGTTTCCAGTTTTTGGGTCCGGGCAGTCGAAAAAAAAAAATTGGTCGAAAAAATTTCGTGCCCATCCTGTCCGTTTGAGCTAGGAAGAGTTTTGAGACACTCGCCATTATAGTGATTTTTCGCAAAAAAAAAAGCAGCGCAAAAAAAAAGAGCGCAAAAAAAAAGAGCGAAAAAAAAAATTCAGAGTGTGCTTTTCCCTTGTTTACGTGCCGCGCCGTGATTTTGTTAGTGTTCTAGGCTCGCGTCTCTAGTACGGTCTAGCCTAGGACCAGCACAGTACCGTCGTTGAGCGTTTATTCAA